>NC_090259.1:17701105-17796105 GCF_037325665.1 Littorina saxatilis
CATTCTCGTTTTTTCTCTCTCTCTCTCTCTCTTTCTCTCTCTCTCTCTTTCTCTCTCTCTCTCTTTCTCTCTCTCTCTCTCTCTTTCTCTCTCTCTCTTTCTCTCTCTAGCTCACAAAATAAGACATAAACAGATAACTAGAATAGGTATCGATCAACAAGAATAAGTACTTACAACAATCTAAACAAAATAGGGCAATGAATTCAATTACATGCTAAGGGATGTCAAAAGTTATAAATAAGACACACATGCAGGCAGGCCAATTGACAGACAGACAGACAGACAAACAGCAAGACAGCAAGACAGACGGCAGACAGCTAGACAGACAGACAGACAAAAATACAGACAGACAGACAGATAGGCAGACAGACAGCAAGACAGACGGGCAGACAGCTAGACAGCTAGACAGACAGACAGATAGGCAGACAGCAAGACAGCAAGACAGATGGGCAGACAGCTAGACAGACCGACAGACAGACAGACCGACAGACAGACAGACAGACCGACAGACAGACTGACCGACAGACAGTAAGACAGAGATACCTACAGACAGTTAGACAGTACACCAACAGACAGACAGACAGACAGACAGACAGACTGAACAGACGGACAGACAAACTGACAGCCAGCCAGATAGACCGACAGATAGGCAGACAGACAGACAGAAAGCTAGACAGACAGACAAACAGACAGACAGACAGACAATCAGACACACGGACACGCAGACAGACAGCCAGCCAGCCAGACAGCCAGCCAGCCAGACAGATAGACAGACGGACAGAGAATAAGAAGTTCATTCACGTCAAATACGTAGTCATGGTCATCACAGGTGTCAAACTTTCTTGAGAAGGTTAAAGTTGTCACGTGGTCACTAATGGCGGACGAGGCGAGTTTGTAATCCTGCTGCGTGTCGATGTAAAAGTAACCGTCTTTGTCCGTCCATCCATCCTGAAACAATGTGTAATGTTTTTCTCACTTAAAGATGCCTCCTTTTTCATGCGCTAAACAAAAATACGACATTTTTGCAAGGGTTTACGTAGTAGACTGTCTTCATTTTGCGAACCCGCGCTAGTGAACAACGACTGTCGAAATGTGTGTCAAATGTCATAATTTGGTAAAAAAAAACCAATTGACATTTATATACCGATTATGCATTAATGTATTGATTATGTGCATTTTGGTTTTCGTTTGATCGATCGTCTGTCTTTATTTAAAACAAAACGTGACCGGTAGGTCGTTTTTTGATTTTTTTTAAACATTTAGTCAGGTTAATTCCCAAAGTCTCGGTATGGTTTGCAAAATGTGCCAACAGTAGTTTGTTTTGTTGAGAAATGAAAAAATAGTTATAGGGTCGGCGGGAAAATATAGGGTCGGTCGGGTTACCCTAAACCAACTCATTTGGCCTTAGGAGAGAGGGTGAGGGTACGATTGATTAGATAGCACAGTTATTTAGGCGCAGTGAGGTCGGCTGAATAGAATCAGAATATCGATCTTACCCAGATGTTTCGCGGATTGGATTTTTAGGCTTGGCAGAATTTAGAATTCTGATTGCATTCTGTGACCTTCCGGATATTATACATAATCGGAATTTCGATCTCATCCATGTGAAATTAAAATCGGTGTTTTATGACCAAAGATTCCCATTTTATCCGGCTGAGATCGGAATTCTGATCCTATCCAGCTACATTCGGAATCTCAGACATGACAGTAGCACAACAAAAACACAGACAAAAACACAATCTACAGTATTGATTTTGATATGATATTTATTATACACGTTGGCACAATAGATGTACATACATTTCTCGTCTTCCGCTTTGCTTCTCGAGTGTCTCACGCACAACAGAACAACATGCGTATGCACACCCACCAACCAACCCACCCCAGCCCACCGATACACCCACCAACAGGCACCCACACACACAAATACACACTAACACAACCACACTGAAAATCCAACTCACACACATAATTATTTGAAGCGCCTTCAACTATCATATTAAGCAGTATTAACAAACAACATCTCACTCTTCTTGGGTTGTTGGCACAACATCGTATTTATCCTTTCTGGAATAAAGGTTGTGCTTTTTCTTTGTTTTTCTCTGTTCTTATATTTTATAAAGACTTACCTGAAAGTGATGCCAGCCATCCGGATCAGTCCAAAACACTGCCAGATCTGCGCTTTCTATATCCCCGTAATCGGAGAAACCCACTCCAAACCAGGATTCCGATTTAGGGAAATGCGCGCGCAGGCGGAAGTCGACGGAGGAAGTGGCGTAATCCACGTCCCAGAACAACCAGAAGACACCGTCTGGATCGAGTGGAGTCCTGTAGCGATATTCTTTGTTTTCTGCACGATAAATAATGCTTTCAGTTGACGTATGTGAGTCTATGTTATGATCCGTTTCCTCCGGTCGTGTGTATGTGCGGTGTGGAGTGCGACAAACATTGACGATATTCGAGAAGCTGGTTTTTTCCCCAACATGTTTACAAGTTTTATGTTTGACCTATACTGGACATAAGCTTCATAATGTACAACACTTCTTTCAAATTAATGTTAGATATGTATATGTATGTGCAGTTGGAAAATGTGTCTGCAGCATGTAATAATAAAAACACACATTTGGCATGTACACAGGTCTCCCTTTATCAAAAATGATCCACTACAACACAGCACAGATGATATATATATATATATATATGTACATGTATATCGTAAATGAGACTTGTTAATTATTTAATGTGGATGTGAATACCAACTATTAATTATGTGTCGTACGAGTGAATAAAATCATGTGTGCTCTTGTTAAACTGTATCATCGTGTGTTGCTGTGTCAGTGTTATTTTGGTTTTACTGCTGTTGTGCATTGGTTATGTGCTCGGCTTAATGCGCTTCCAATTAAATACATAGCTGGCTCATCACAATATCAACAATCACATTAGCAATATTGAACACACTTGAGTATAGATACAGTATCCACTCTGTTCCCTCTTTACAATTGCATACAAACCATGCTATTTCAATTCACAAGTCACAGCACATATTTACTGTGCTACATCATTCATGAAGCTGAATAATTGTGATGCACCATGTTTTCTACACGTTTTCAGCACAGCATGTTCAATTTCAAAATTCCTTGATTTTCCCACAAACACATCTATTTCGCTGAGTTGACGAATTTTGTAAAATGCCATCTTGGACATTCCATCATTTAAAGTTCCTAACATAATGACGTAAGAATTAGATATGCCGTCGGGCCTGATAATATGATATAGTTAACAATTTGCCTCGGCAAAGTTCGACATTAAGTTACTTTATTGATGAAATTGTATTGTGTTTGCCTTAAAAAAAAGTGTTACATTAAAACTATCAATTGTAACGTACAAACAAGTCGCGTAAGGCGAAAATACAATATTTAGTCAAGTAGCTGTCGAACTCACAGAATGAAACTGAACGCAATGCCATTTTTCAGCAAGACCGTATACTCGTAGCATCGTCAGTCCACCGCTCATGGCAAAGGCAGTGAAATTGACAAGAAGAGCGGGGTAGTAGTTGCGCTAAGAAGGATAGCACGCTTTTCTGTACCTCTCTTTGTTTTAACTTTCTGAGCGTGTTTTTCATCCAAACATATCATATCTATATGTTTTTGGAATCAGGAACCGACAAGGAATAAGATGAAAGTGTTTTTAAATTGATTTCGACAATTTAATTTTGATAATAATTTTTATATATTTAATTTTCAGAGCTTGTTTTTAATCCGAATATAACATATTTATATGTTTTTGGAATCAGCAAATGATGGAGAATAAGATAAACGTAAATTTGGATCGTTTTATAAATTTTTATTTTTTTTTTACAATTTTCAGATTTTTAATGACCAAAGTCATTAATTAATTTTTAAGCCACCAAACTGAAATGCAATACCGAAGTCCGGGCTTCGTCGAAGATTACTTGACCAAAATTGCAACCAATTTGGTTAAAAAATGAGGGCGTGACAGTGCCGCCTCAACTTTCACGAAAAGCCGGATATGACGTCATCAAAGACATTTATCAAAAAAATGAAAAAAACGTTCGGGGATTTCATACCCAGGAACTCTCATGTCAAATTTCATAAAGATCGGTCCAGTAGTTTAGTCTGAATCGCTCTACACACACACACACACACACACACACAGACACACACACACACACACACACACACACACACACACGCACATACACCACGACCCTCGTTTCGATTCCCCCTCGATGTTAAAATATTTAGTCAAAACTTGACTAAATATAAAAAGGAGTATTTTTGTGTGCGTATATATTATCATATATGACATTTAATATTTTAAAATGATATTTGATTGTGAAGAAAAAAACAACAACTAAAAACAACAACAGTCATATTCATTCAATCATTTGTTTTGACAGTCACGAAGATAGGACTGAGTATTTGGCTTAAACAATGTTTTATTTCCATTCATATTATATATTCATGAAATGTTCATACATTTTATGAATATTGTTTTTGTTTTTTTTCCGTTCATAACCTGAAACTCCCACGTTCACTCATGTTTTCGCACGAGTAGAATTTTACGTGTATGACCGTTTTTACCCCGCCATTCAGGCAGTATACGCCGATTTCGGGGGAATCATGCTGGGTATTTCCGTGTTTCTATAACCCACCGAACTCTGACATGGGTTACAGGATCTTTTCCGTACGCACTTGGTCTTGTGCTGGCATGTACACACGAAGGGGGATAAGGCACTAGCAGGTCTGCACATAAGTTTACCTGGGAGATGGAACAAATCTCCACCCTTAACCCACCAGGCGGCCGCGGCCGGGATTTGAACTCACGACCTTCCGATTAGAAGGCCAATGTCTTATCCACTTGGCTATTGCGCCCGTCTATTTATGAATATGAAACCAACAACAAACCTACGGCTTATGGTGTTTTTTTCGAAAAAAAATTTAGATAAAAAAATGAGTAAGCACTGAGTATTTTTTACTTACCTTCTCTCTCTCCTCGCTTTCGTTTGGACAGATGTGCAGATATCCCGATTTCATGCAGTAGCAAAGCAATAACGATGACACTCACCGGTCTTTTTGCCATTTTACACACCGCCCTTGAGTTGATTTCAGAGATTTTGTCTCTCTAAACCGGAGTTTCAGCTTTCTTTGCTGAGTATTTGTTCATACCAGTAAATTTGAAAAAGCCTGGTTTTGTTCTGTACAGCCGAAAAGAGCAGTAAAATTTGTTTTATTGCAGTACAATTGCGAGATTGTGTTCTCTCTAATCCGGCGTTTCAGCTTTCTTTGCTGAGTATTTTTTCTTACCAGTAAATTTGAAAAAGCCTGGTTTTGTTCTGTACAGCCGAAAAGAGCAGTACAATTATTTTTATTGTTGTACAATTCCGAGATTGTCTTCTCTCTAATCTGGCGTTTCAGCTTTCTTTGATGAGTATTTTTTTTTGGTGCCAGTAAATGGCGTTGTACTGTACAGCAGAAATTCAAAGCTGGCAGTCAAGATGTCTAAACCAACATAATATTCTTAGCAGTGTTGAAACTTCATTTAACATCTGATTAAATGCCGGACGGTTCTTTTTCCAGCTAGTTTCTTTTAAGAATAGGAAGAAAGAAAGACACCTTTCTTCTGTGCGAAGCTGTTGTCCAAAAAGACCGACGATATGTTGGGTCAATGAAGGCAAGTATTGGACAATTTTGGCGGCCACGCGCAGTGATGCATTGCGCTGGGCGTGGGTGGGACTCGGACGCGCACACACACACATACGTCCGCAAATGCACACCCGCCCGCACTCGCGCATTACACACACACACACACACACACCCTCCCCAACTAAAAATACCACAAAAATGAAACAACCCACTGCAACAACAATAATAACAAAGGCAACAACAAACAAGTCGCGTAAGGCGAAAATACAATATTTAGTCAAGTAGCTGTCGAACTCACAGAATGAAACTGAACGCAATGCCATTTTTCAGCAAGACCGTATACTCGTAGCATCGTCAGTCCACCGCTCATGGCAAAGGCAGTGAAATTGACAAGAAGAGCGGGGTAGTAGTTGCGCTAAGAAGGATAGCACGCTTTTCTGTACCTCTCTTTGTTTTAACTTTCTGAGCGTGTTTTTAATCCAAACATATCATATCTATATGTTTTTGGAATCAGGAACCGACAAGGAATAAGATGAAAGTGTTTTTAAATTGATTTGGACAATTTAATTTTGATAATAATTTTTATATATTTAATTTTCAGAGCTTGTTTTTAATCCGAATATAACATATTTATATGTTTTTGGAATCAGCAAATGATGGAGAATAAGATAAACGTAAATTTGGATCGTTTTATAAATTCTTATTTTTGTTTACAATTTTCAGATTTTTAATGACCAAAGTCATTAATTAATTTTTAAGCCACCAAGCTGAAATGCAATACCGAAGTCCGGGCTTCGTCGAAGATTACTTGACCAAAATTTCAACCAATTTGGTTGAAAAATGAGGGCGTGACAGTGCCGCCTCAACTTTCAGGAAAAGCCGGATATGACGTCATCAAAGACATTTATCAAACAATGAAAAAAACGTTCGGGGATTTCATACCCAGGAACTCTCATGTCAAATTTCATAAAGATCGGTCCAGTAGTTTAGTTTGAAACGCTCTACACACACACACACACACACACGCACGCACACACGCACGCACGCACACACGCACATACACCACGACCCTCGTTTCGATTCCCCCTCGATGTTAAAATATTTAGTCAAAACTTGACTAAATATAAAAACACAACCCGGCAAATATAAACACACATACAAAAGAAACGCAAGTCCAGATAAAAAAAAAAATAAAAAAAATACAATAAAAATAAAATAAAATTAATAAACTCCCCGACAAAAAATGTTCGACTAACAAGGGGCAGGACTTTTCGCTTTAACTCAAAGATCCTTTGATCAATTCCAACGGTCTAACCCGACCTTCAAGAGAGAACACAACGCACCCCCTCCCTCTCCCCCTCCTCTCTCCCCCCCCCCCCCACACCTTGACAGAAAGTCTAAGCCGCTCGGATCTGTCTCCCACAGAATGGCGTGCTAAAACGGAGGACCGGAAGTGAATGTTGATTCAGGGACATGATCGTATTTCCGGTCGCAAAATGGCGCCCAGAATTGAGGCTGGAAGAGATGTCGACGCCTCTTCTGCGCATTGTAATACGTGCGCGGCTCGATCTTTTCCTCGGCGACACCTACGTTCATTTTATTTTATTTTTATTAGTTGTTTTTTTTACTTGAAGCATGCATGTTTCATGCTGCGGAGAAGCTTTTGAGACCTATCCGTGTCGTCCGGTTGTTTCTAACAAACTTTGTCAAGTGTTTTCGCTATGACAAGAATGTACTTTGCGTTCGCACTCTCTCAGTCTCAAGTTGTGCGCGCTTTTGTGTGTGTTTGTGTGTGTGTATGTGTGTGTGTGTGTGTGTGTGTGTGTGTGTGTGTGTGTGTGTGTGTGTGATTGTGTGATTGTGTGTGTGTGTGCGTGCGTGTGTGTGTGTGTGTGTGTGTGAGTGAGAGAGAGAGAGAGAGAGAGAGAGAGAGAGAGAGAGAGAGAGAGAGAGAGAGAGAGAGAGAGAGAGAGACTGATGCTGGTGAGCCGTATACAACCTTTGTAAGGGGTGCGGTTGAAGGGGGAGAGGGGAGGGGGATCCAAAGAGCGGGAAAAAGGGAGGAAAACGCAGATGATCCCACGTCGGCCGATTTCCAGTCGATGGGTTGCCGGGCAGAATGTCACCTTGCGTGCAAAGAATCGCGGTTGTCCCCCCTACGTCTTTTTGTGCCCCTTGATGAAATTTGCATAAGCTTCCGGTTCAAGATCCCACTTGCTGGCGAGGTCCAAGACTCTTAGAGCACTTGTTGATGGCAGTTTTGGAATTGTCCCCTTTCACCGAGTGTGCGGGTGAAATCGCCTTTGGCAGATGGTGTGTACACTTTGATTTGCTGTAGAGGCCTGTTTTTGGTTCCTCCATCTCTTGATCTTTTCGCTGCTGGTGTGATGCGTGTTTGATCAATGTTTTTTGTCCTTCGTATTAATTTTACAAAAGGAGGATGGATTTTATTTTACCGAAGGATTGTGCAATTTGTGATGAAAACGTCTAGAGAAGAAGGGACAGAGATGCAGAAAAATTAAAAGAAGGGAACAACCCAATACACACACACACACACATAGACAGACAGACAGGCACACATACACGCTGACAGATGACAACAGATGACAGAAACACGCTGTACCGTGACGTACATGCACACACACACACACACACACACACACACACACACAGACAGACAGACAGACAGACAGACAGACGCGCGCACACAAAGACACACACACACACACACACACACACACACACACTCAAACACACACACTCACACACACTACGATCAACAAATGACAGAAACACGCTGGATAGTCACAAAACAAATTTATTTATTCAACAAGTGTTGGAATCAACGCAATCGATGAGTTTTATTCATGTGTTGATGGATACTTAGTAACCGACCGGAAACAAGTAGCAACATTAAATTTTTTTACAAAAATAAAAACAATCATGAAATAAAAAATCTATCATTTGTTCTGCATAAATAGTCTAAGAGGTATGGCATCGCGTATTAGTTATCAATAGTATACCCAATACGTTCAATGCCGCAGGAAAACAAAGCAACGAAAATGTAACTTCGCCTATGACAGTACAGCAATTATTGCACGGAATATTAAAACTATTTAAGGACGTATTTGATAAATCATATTGCACCTATAAATCATGACAGGATTATATTGAGTATTATGACAGGCATGCATACATCTGACATAATAACCGCCACTTCCGCTTAACATACTGCAGAGACAAGACAAGTCCGGAAGCTGCCAATCACGTGACATTTGTAACCATCTTCCCAATGAAGTGAGTATGTAAATCGGAAATAATTGTACTCAAGATATTTTATGAATGTTATTCAAATTCCATGAAACGTACAATATGTTGATTGGTTGAAAAAACAACAACTCTACACACACAAAATACATCCTGACGGCATTTTCAAAAATCAACCACTCTGACACGATAGTGGACAACAACGAGCTTGCAACATATACATCATGTGGATTTACACAGGCTTTACACAAACACATACAGTTTATGAGTTCAGTTTAATGAAATATAAGTATGTGATACAAAAATAAAATGATTTATAAACTATCAAAATATTTTTTTTTAAATCAGTTCGAGTCCATGAAAAAAAAGCGCTTACACGGAACGATTCCTACCCATCAAAGCACGAAAAGATTCATAGGACAAAACCTCGACTGTTCCATCGTCGACATAAATTAGAACATTACGCAAGAGAGCAAAACAATGATAGCCAAATCATTCTAGTTACCGACGCATCTTTCAGTCAAAAACCCTCAACTCAAACAAAAAGAAAGATAGAAATAAATAAATAAATAAATAAAGGAAGGAAGTAAGAAAAAAAGAAAGAAAGAAAGGGAAAAAGAAAGTAGAAAAAAACACACACAAACAAAACCCAACAACACACAAAAACAAAACAACAAACAACAACAAACCAACCTTCACTCCTAATGCTTCCAGCTAATCACTACAATTTTGGAAAACAATATAAAAGGCGCAGGAAGCTTTGTTCCTCTCTCTAAAATTCGACGCCTGCGTCCTTTCTGTCAAGAACGTAACAATCAGCTTACGGCGTCTAAATGTTGAAGGGGGAAATGTGTTTTAGAAGATGACAGTTGGCCCTGAGGTGTGTCTCATGGTGACCTCAGGACTGAGAGTCGTAGAGTGGGTTGTCCAGTCCTCCCCCAGTCGATCGTGTAGGTCTGGACCTCATCTCTATAGCTCCTGGTTGGTTCATGGAGGGACCGTATATCCTGAAAAATAGTAATCAAACAATTTTAAAAAGAGAAAAAAAGAAAAGAAAAATACAGACAGAAAGGAAAGAAAGAAAGAAATTAAAAAAGAAAGAAAGAAAGAAAGAAAGGGAAGAGAAAGAAAGGAAGGATGAGAGAAATAAACAAATAAATAATATAAATAAAACAGGAAAGGTGACATTAACGGAAGTGAGGAAGAAAAGAATAAATGAAAGGAAGAAAGAACGACTGAAAGACATTTCGCAGCCTACTTTATTCATAGCATGCACGAACCATTAAGCCAACAAAGTTACCACCTATACAACGTATAGCCAGTCGCATTTATACCGCAAGAATCGGATTCACCTAACCCGAGACCGGCACGGTTGGCCCAGTGGTAAGGCGTCCGCCCCGTGATCGGGAGGTCGTGGGTTCTAACCCCGGCCGGGTCATACCTAAGACTATAAAATTGGCAATCTAGTGGCTGCTCCGCCTGGCGTCTGGCATTATGGGGTTAGTGCTAGGACTGGTTGGTCCGGTGTCAGAATAATGTGACTGGGTGAGACATGAAGCCTGTGCTGCGACTTCTGTCTTGTGTGTGGCGCACGTTATATGTCAAAGCAGCACCGCCCTGATATGGCCCTTCGTGGTCGGCTGGGCGATAAGCAAAAAAAAAAAAAAAAACCTAACCCGAGGTTATAACACGAGGTCAGGGCTCCCCATAACGCGTGTCCCTGCGTCCTATACGCACTAGAAGCCGAAAACACGTACTAGAAATATATAGAGGGGGTCCCTGGACGCACTAGATTTTAAAAGAGCGGGTCCTAGAACGCACTAAATTAAATCGTGCGTACTATAGATACCATTTACAGACTGCAATCGACACTTCGCAGTACACTATACGTGACCACAATGTTTTATAAGTACACTGGGACTTTTCGGCTTTTGGACCCTTGGGACCCTTTAAAATACTGCAGTGGGGGTCCATGGATCCTCTAGAATTTAAATGTGGGGGTCCCGGGACGCACTAGGAGGGGAGTCCGTTGGGAGCCCTGCAAGGTGTAAGTGAAGATGAAGGGGAAAATGAGCTGGACTTACTGTGCACGTGAATGGTGTGAAGGCGAGGGATCAGATGTCAGAGTTATACATGGGGTTGTCTAAACCTTGGGGATTAGCGCCTGCCCTAGCAAGCCTGAAACACCAAATCAAATAGAAAGAAAGAATCGTCAACGTTTGAGTGATTTCACGAAATACGTGTTCTTGAAATAACTCTTGTCAGGATTTTTACCGGTCTGGAAGAGTTAAGGGCCCCTTTACATCGAACAAGCTTTTCACAACATCCGGAGCATGTTTCACGCTTCCGATCGGTTTTACTCCTGCGATCGGGACGAACAACTGACTCTGATGCGTATGCTAGGCATGCGTGCGCTAAATGTGATACCATTTTCTTTACATTGTTGCATTCTTTCTGTCATATCACCGACAGTGAATATCAACAGGATTTTAGCTACCAAACTGCCTTAACAAACGAGGATCACACAAGGCTATACGTGTGTCGGGTGCCGGGTTTGAAGGGCTCAGCTGCAAATGTAACATATGAAAAGTACAATTCAGTACAGACAATGCCAAGTTTATTTCATTTTATGACACATAAAGCAGGGGCGGATCACATCATTTTTAAGGGGGGGGGGGGGGGGGATGTTCCGAATTTCTTTTAGGGACAATTCGACGACGCGAAACGTTAACTAGTTGAGGGTGCGAAGCGTTTGACCGAGCAAAAAAACTTCTCCTAATACACATTCACAAAAGTAATTTTAAAACAATGTTTGATACAAATTAAGGAAAATGGAGCAATCTGGTGCAATCTGAGCCATCAGTTTTTCTTTGTTTTTGAATTTATTTATTTATTCTTTTTTTTCTCTCATTTTTTATTATATTTTAGGCTAGGGGGGGGGGGGGGGAGATTTTCGGAAACCCCAGACCCCCCCCCCCCCCCCGGATCCGCCCCTGTAAAGGCACGGTTGTGACCTTGAAAGACGATAGAGGTCAATAAAACTTTGATCGTTTCATACGTACATTCGTTTGTAATAGATGAAGGCTCCTGTGACGATGAGGGCGACGAGAACAACGGCGATGACAGTGCCAACGACAATGGCCACAGTGTTGCTACTGCCGCCACCACCACTTCCACCTCCATTAGCGGACTGCGCAGAAGCCGCTGCGCTCTGGGAAACTGTATAAGAGACAATATCGATGTCGTCATGGAATTTTGGCGTATATCATTTTAGACAGCTTTTCAGCAGAAGGCCAAATCTCATTATTTTTATTCTGAAATAGTGGTTATATTTGTACCTGGTATAGATAAAAAAAAAAATTAAAGAATGTTAAATCATGTATTGGCCATCGTATTTTAGAGAATGTTTCTCATTGAGAATGATTTACTTAATCTAAAGCACCAAAAACATCACAATCGCCAAGATCGAGTCACGCCAAAAGTCCACGACGACGACGACGATATGGAGAATTATTGCGTTTTTACGGGTCACATGACGAAACTGTACCTAACCATTGGTCAAACATGCACCCTATATCAATTGATATATCGCAGGAAGTCGTCATAGCCAAGTGATATCTCGACGACGACGATATGTGACCCTCCACCACGAAATGAGTCGCATGTCACCTCGCGCGGTTCTGGGGAGTCCGGGGAGTATCTGGTAACAGTGTGAGGGTCACCTTAGTCACAGGCTTATAACTCAAACAGTTTTCGCTCTTTTCTAAAACGGTTTTCACCACTGCATAGAGCATAAAAACATAAAAAAAACTCTTTAGGAAAATGAACAAATATGAAAATCATGCAAAGGTGACATACGACTCATGCCGTGGTGGAGGGTCACATAATTATGGAGAATTAATGAGAAACAACGCCGACTCTAAGCAAAGCAAGACATCTCTTCTTAACCCTCTCTCACTGGGACGGTGGCCTAGTGGTAAGGCGTCCGCCCCGTGATCGGGAGGTCGTGGGTTCGAACCCCGGCCGGGTCATACCTAAGACTTTAAAATTGGCAATCTAGTGGCTGCTCCGCCTGGCGAGTGGCATTATGGGGTTAGTGCTAGGACTGGTTGGTCCGGTGTCAGAATAATGTGACTGGGTGAGACATGAAGCCTGTGCTGCGACTTCTGTCTTGTGTGTGGCGCACGTTATATGTCAAAGCAGCACCGCCCTGATATGGCCCCTCGTGGTCGGCTGGGCGTTAAGAAAAACAAACAAAAAAACCAAAAAAAACTCTCTTCCAAAGGGAAAGTTGACCTGGTATAACTTAGACATGCTGCTCCAGCTGGACACATACCCATAATCAACACCCTGAGTGTTTGCTGTTGTAAGTTGGAAGTTTTGGATGAATTCATTTCTTAAAAAGCCACTGGCGACTTTTACGAAACTAATTCCCAATGTGCCCAGAGAGAACCAAGGCTGTGTGTGTGTGTGTGTGTGTGTGTGTGTGTGTGTGTGTGTGTGTGTGTGTGTTGGTGTTTATGAAAAAGCCAAACTCACAGCAAGTGGCTCTTTCGCCGGACCAGGTCCCGTCAGACAGGCACGTTCTAACCGGTGTGCCGCCCACCAAGTAGTACCCGTTGTTACACGTCTGTTGGCACGTTGTGCCGTACTGTAACGTTGCCGTGCATCCTGTCAGCGCTCCGTTCGTCGGGGCGGGCTGCTTGGGGCAAACCACAGCTGAAAGAAAACAAAGGAAAAGGATCACCATGAGCTGTTACAGTAGCAGTATTGTCGTAGTGGTTGTAGTCCTCGTCACCGTCGTCGTTATCAACCACGTCGAAATCGTCGACGTCATCATTCACATCGTTGTCGTCCTCGTCGTGGTCATCATCGTCATATTCATTGTCATATTCATTGTCATCATCATCATCATCATCATCATCATCATCATCATCATCATCATCGTCATAGCCCGAGTCAAATAATACATAGAACACCCACAAACACACACCCCTCAACAACACACACACACACACACACACACACACACACGCACACACACACCTCAACAACAACAACACACACACACACGCAACCCCCCACACACACACAAAGGAAGAAATGACCCAACACCACAATAGCATAACGCAACAATATCAAAGCTCCGTCCGTTCTCACCAGAACAAGTCGGCGTACTATCCCAGGAAGCCGTGGCTCCCTTCAGAGAACAGGAGACAGTGTCGGGGACACCTTTCAGAGTGTAGCCCGCCCGGCAGCTGACCCGGCAAGAGCTACCCATGGTGTTCTGACAAGACGGCGTCATAATCATTCCGTGCGCAGGGGCTTGAAGGGTTGGGCAGCGGTTCACTGGAAGAATGGGTGACAAAATCATGAACAAAATGTCACTTAAAGTGATAATTACACATTCAGTCAACCTGTCAGTCTAAAAGAATGACACTGAATACAGCTGATCAGTCTTTGCAGAAAATGATTCCTGACTGGCCCCAATACCCGTCGAAACATTCAACCCAACTGGCATACGAAAGTTTTGTTGTTGTTGTTATTTTAGCAGATGCTTAATTTTAACACACACTTTTATATGTTTTTGGATTCGGGGAATAATAATAATAAAAGAATTTCCGACAGGATTTTGAAGAGCACATTTATAATCAATTTTAGCTTCTAACAAAAAATGCAATTCCATAGTCCGGACCAGGTTAAACAATTAAATGACAACAACATCAGAAAAAAAACCATGCACAGAATTTGTGCTTGGCACGTTCTACACAAATAATTTTAAACAACAAATATCACATCGCCGAGGTAACAAACCAACCCAACTTAACTCCAATCTCTAACCATGTCCTTAAAATTACAGGTATAGAATTGAAGCGACCATCATAAAATAAAGGCCTGACAGTGACCACATTCATTTGTTCCCTCGGGGAAATCGGTTCCAGAAAATGCATGGCCGCTACAGAGACACATTTTAGACAACGCAACTACAAGGCTCCCCACATAACTCTACCCATTGTGTCCCGGTGTAACACGACATTGTTACTCCACGAAAAATTGACGTACGAAATTTTTACTCCGAGTACACCTGTCGTACGAGAAAAGAACTCCACAAGGAACGATAAAGTTACTCCCTCCAGGAAATTTTTACTCCCCAAATTTTTACCCCCAGTAAAAATTTCATGCAGTACTTTCCTTTTGTTCGACGTACGAAAAAAGTACTCCCTGTACGAAAGTTTACACTCCACGATTATTTTACTGTCAGAATAAGTTACTCATCATGTTACCTGTCGTTGGGAGTCATTTTCTCGTGTTAGGGGGGAGTAAATTTTTTGTAAGGGGAGTAACATTTTCGTACGAAATCTTTACTCGGGAGTAAACATTTCGTGGGAGTAATTTTCTCGTGTTACACCGGGACCCCTGATTTTAATTTTAAGCGGGTCCAAGTTTGAAAATGAGCACTGGCCGTAAACATGATCACGCAAATTTAGTGCGCCCCAGGACCCGCTCTTTTTAGGTTAAGTGCGTCGCGGGTCCCCCTTCGAGAATTTCTAGTGCGTTATTTAGACTTCTATTGCGAATAGGACGCAGGGGTGTACCGACTTCAGACTACTCCCGACCTCAGATTTCTCATTCGGCCTTGTTGGTCTTGTATAAACTCCACACTGAAAAGCCCCCCTCCCTTCCCTAGTACTGATGGTCGAGCTTAGGTACTTTACATTAATGGGGTCAAATTTGTTCAACAAAAATATTTTTATTTAAACTTAGAAATTTGCTTCATCCTTAAATCCTTCCCTTCTCTTTCAAAGGGACGTAACCACTCGGTGCACGTTTTTCGAAGAAATCGAATGTCGGGGTGAAAGCTATTTAATTTCCGTCACTTGCAAGAAACTGACATGGTTTTCTCCCTTAAATAAATGCACTACATTAATGTGATCCGGAAATAACATTTCTGTCTTAGTTAAGTATATATTGAATCAGAAATCTGCAGTCGGGATTCATCTGAATTCGTTACAGGGGCGCACAGGTTTGGGAGCCCTGTACTACTACATCTGCCATGAGTTGCATAGGAATCAATGCTCTTTTTTCTGAGCAAAGTCGCTTTCTTTGGCCTATGCAACGGATCATATCGAGACAGAGCGCTTCAAGATGGCGACGAAAAACGGAGACGATGATGCGAGATGTGAAAGAAACTTTTAATACTTTAGCTAGCAGAAAATTTGGTCAATGAAGTTGTCAGACAGAACGTCGTTATGATGGGAATGTTAGCTGGGGTGGTCACTAAACCTTCAAAAACAGTGGATCCCTCGGTTCACGTCGAAAGCCACGCCGAGGAGACCGCGACACGCTACACGCCATCGCACTTCCAACACCGCCGCCATCTTGGAAAACAGTGCTTGCGTGCCGCGACTGAGCACAACCAAAAGCTGCTCGCGTTGCGAGTAGCGCGCGCTTTTCTGCACTTTCCCAAAAAACGGAATTGTTCAAAAGCGCACTGCGATTGCTTCGGTTCGCACAGCCCCAAGCAACTCGTCTCAGGTGGGGAAAACTCTTACCTTTCACGATGACACGGAAGGTGCAGGTAGAAGTGAAACCGCCATCGTAAGCCCTGACTGTGACCACGCTGGTTCCCTCGGGGAAAATGGTTCCAGAGTTGGCGCTAGGAACGACAGCCACCTGCCCATTTCCAGCGTTTGACGTGGCCGTTGGAGTGGACCACGTCACTGGTGCTGACGTACCGCTGCTCGCCGTCACTGCGACGTCACTGGGACACGTCACTGTCGGCGCTGACATATCTATGACGGAAAAAGGGTCAGAATCAAAGGTGTGTGGGCGGAGAATTATGGTCAAAGGCGGTTCACCTGGTTATGAGATTAAAACCTACCTTTATCATTTGTATTAACAACTGTTTATAAAATACTCCTTCGGTTTAGTCCGAATGGTGTGCATGTGTGTCCTTTTTGCTATTGTACGCTTTGGCGACAAAGGGCGATTAATAAGTGTTCATTATTATAATTTTTATGATGACGATGATGATGATGATGATGATGATGATGATGATGATGATGATGATGATGATGATTACTATTATTATTTTGTTTTGTTTATCATTATTATTATTAAACCACTGGATCTGTGAACACACTCACGGTTGCAGGTAGGCACGGAATCCCAGTGGTTCACAGCGCCGGCCGAACGTTCACAGGTGACGTCAACCGCCGAGGCGCTCGTGCTCAGCCTGTAGCCGGGTTCACACGCCACGCGACACTTGGCGCCGTAGTACGTAGGACATGGTGACGTCAGCAGCATGGCGTTGGCTGGCGTCTTGAACATCGGGCACTTGTTCACTGAACGAAGCCAAAAGTAAAGACAAGAAGAATGTATCATTACTTTTGGGACGTTTTTGCCTAATGATCTTGTTGATCTTTTCTTTCTCTCTTATTTTCTCGTTTACAAGAACATATATTTTATTTTGACTTTTAATTATCATTATTTAAAAAAAAAAAATTGGGGGGGGGGGGGGGAGAAGAGGGGAGGGGGATTACGGCTACAGCATAGCCCTAGTGGGCAGCTTGAACATCGGTCATTTGTTTACTAAATGCAGCCGAAGGGCCCGGTCACACAGCGCTGCGTCCTTACCATGCCGATCACGCTGAGCTGAAAAAGTTATCAAATCGGGGCATATCGCCGTCAGCACGGTTGGCCTAGTGGTAAGGCGTCCGCCCCGTGATCGGGAGGTCGTGGGGTCGTGGGCCGGCCTAAGACTTTAAAATTGGCAATCTAGTGGCTGCTCCGCCTGGCGTCTGGCATTATGGGGTTAGTGCTAGGACTGGTTGGTCCGGTGTCAGAATAATGTGACTGGGTGAGACTCCTGTCTTGTGTGTGGCGCACGTTATATGTCAAAGC
Organism: Littorina saxatilis; assembly: GCF_037325665.1. Lineage (NCBI taxonomy): Eukaryota > Metazoa > Mollusca > Gastropoda > Littorinimorpha > Littorinidae > Littorina > Littorina saxatilis. The sequence continues at coordinate 17,718,943 of NC_090259.1, forward strand.
AGCACCGCCCTGATATGGCCCTTCGTGGTCGGCTGGGCGTTAAGCAAACAAACAAACAAAAACAAAAAGAAATATCGCCGTCAAAATCCAGCACATGGCACTAATACCCCAGTCACATAATATAGACGCCGCTTCTGCTACGACGGAAAAGTGTCCGAGAGCGTGGCCAATCGTGGGCCAAACGTGGCAGGATCTCCATGAGCGTGGTTTGGTCGGGGTGTTATCTGCTAGGTCGGGAAGCTTGCACGCTCTCCCCACGCTTATGTTGAACTGCACAAAACAAGCGTAGTCGTGTACAGTCGTGATGTAGTTTTTTTGTATTCGTCATGTGCTGTATTTTGACGGCGAGCCCCGACTTGGTAACTTTTTCAGATCGGAATGATCGGCATGGTCGTCGTAAAAACGTAGAGCTGTGTCACGGGGGCCATAAAAAAACCTACATCACGACTGTACTGCGCCATGACCCGGCTACGCTTGTTTTGTGCAGTTCAAAATAAGCGTAGGGAGAGCGTACAGCTTCGCGACCAGGCATGGGAATTGAAAATTGTAAAAAAGGCGGAAAATTTATAACTGAAGACGCGAAGCGTCAAGTCGACGGCGCAAAGCGCCTAGCCTTACTAGGGGGGTCCGGGGGCATGCCCCCCCGGAAAATTTTTTTTCCAAAGAACCCAGATGGTGCAATCTGGTGTCATCTGAGCTCCAAGTTTGCCATTAAATTCTGTTTTTAGAATTAGAGTTTTTAGTACAAAAATGTACCAATTTTTGCTTTTTTGAAGAAAAAAAATATATACATGTATTATATATGGTTTACATTTGTAAAAAAATTGATCTGTTGAGACAAACAGGAAAATGTTACTTGTAACACAATCTGTGCAATCTGGTTTACTTTCAAACATAAAAGTTCAATAACTGAGGCGGGCGGTAGCAGTGCGTGAACAAAGTACGGAAAGTTTTCGCGGGCTTTTGTGCAAAGGCCAAAGTAACCGGTGCTTTTTTTGTGTGCCTCCCCCCTTTATTTTTTCGGCGGATACTTTTGCATTTTCGGCGGAACAAAAAAAAAATTCGGCGGAAATCCGCCGTTCGGCGGACAATTCCCATGCCTGGCGACCTAGCAGATCCCACCCCGACCAAACCACGCTCATGAAGATCCTCCCACGTTTGGTCCACGATTGGCCACGCTCTCCGACAATTTTACAACGGAGTAGAAGCGGCGTCTCTGTGTGACCGGGGTATAAGGTACATTTAAGAAGAATGCGTTACGTTGGGGACAATTTACCCAGTCGATTCGTTTGTCTTTAAGTTGACCGTTGCTCGTTCTGGCCTGCGGTTGGTTGGTTGGTTATTATTTTGTATCTACTCTTCAGCTGATATTGCTATTCGAGATCGACGCAACTTTGCTTCTTTCCTCGGTTCACATGGCAAGCTTCATGCTTCTTCTTCTTGTCGTTCGCTGTTAGATCGTCAGTCCGGACTGCAGGGCGAAACGTGCTGTCCTCTCCAAGTCCTCTCTGGGGCCGTATAGCTTCTTTTGTAGCGCTGTCTCCTCTGGCCAGGTGGTGTCCCTCAGAGCACTGTGGTATGGACAATCCTGCAGGATGTGCTCTGCTGTCTGATTCTTGCCACACGGACATAGGGGGGAGGGAACTAGCTTCAGCTTTGTGGCCATATGATGGTTAGCTTCATGCTCAAAACTACTGTATTTACAATCAAGTCTATCACTGTAAAAAGAAGGTTCTTAAACTTCACAACTTTCATATTTTGTTTCTTCAAATCTTGTTCAAAATCTTAATCTCCTTTAAAGGCACAGTAAGCCTCCCGTAAACCATCACAGAGCTCCCCGAGCGTCTACATACAGTACAAGCATACTTCCATTTAAACGCTCACCGAACGGGAACATCCTGGCTGCTTTCTGTCGAGCGTGAGAAATTTTCAAAGAATTTATTTTCGTGGACTTGGCCCTTGCAACAATGGCGCCTCGTTTTGGAGCTGGGCGGCTGTGATGAATATCCCGGAAATCACGCCCGGACAGTAAGCTTCCCGTAAACCATCATAGATACTGTCAGGCTTTTACACACAGTACAAACACCCTTCCATTTGAACGCTCACCAAACGGGAACATCCTAGGTGCCCTACGTAAAGAGCGAGCAATTTTTAAAGAATTAATTTTGCAGATTGTCTCGAACACTTTTTGGACTCATCCTGAACTCAGGTCAAAAATGAGTTACTTCCCTTAAACTGGCGATAGCCGTGGATCGATGATTATCAGAATATTTTTGGACCGTGGTGCGTTTTTGCGCTAGACTTAACTTTTAAAATCTAAATAATAAGTTGACAGCTTGTTACACAAACATTCTTTAATCATAAAAGAATTCTTTTTTCATCAAGACAAGATCAGTGCAATTCGAAGTTGTGAAAGTTTGAAAAAAGAAAAGCCCGGAAGCAGGGTCACGCAAGGGTCGTAGCAGACGACGCCGGGTTTACGCGGCATATCGCCGTTCTTCTCAACAGTGAAAAGCCATCGCTAGAGTTCTTGTGAACCACAGCCGTTTGTTTCGTGCATAAAAACGTGCTATTGTAGATAAGCTCACATTGAGTCGCATTTAAATGACTAACTGACGACTACATTGTGAAAAAGGGAAACTGGATCACACGGGTTCACGATGGCTCAGGGGTAAGATAAACCAAGCAAAAATAAATTCTTTGAAAATTGTTCGCTCTTTACGGAGGGCACCTAGGATGTTCTCAATCGGTGAGTGTTTAAATGAAAGGGTGTTTGTACTGTGTGTAAAAGCCTGACCGTATCTGTGATGGTTTACGGGAGGCTTACTGTGCCTTTAAAAAGTTAAAACATCTTGTCCCGGGCTGCCATGGATTCGACCCCCGCAACATGAGTATTGCAAGTCAGTACCGGCCGCGCTCTATCAGTCTCAGGCCCGGCGCTCACCTATGTAACTTCAGGAGGACAGACGACGCACTGCAGATTATTGAAGTAATTTTTTTTCCCCAACCCGCCACACGTTGCGTGAAAAGAAAACAGGCCAAGTAAGCCTATTCGTCATAATCCCTATTGCAGCATGTAGTGTAGTGGCGACTGCACGGGTGTATTTTGCCCTTTAGCTCGATCAACCAACTCACCGATGACAGTGACGGTGAAAGAACACGTGGAGCTCAGACCCTGTCCGTCAAACGCAGTGGCCGTGACGGTGTACGAGCCCTCGTTCAGGACGATGGGTGACGTCATGCTGGTCACCACCGTGGGCAGGGCGCCGCTGTTGTCCGTGGCGCGAGGGGTCAGCCAGTTGACCGTGGCCGACGTCTTGCCTTTCTCCGCTATGGGGTTCGGGTTGCCAGGGCAGGTCACAACTGGGGGCTGGGTGTCTGCAGAAAAAATTTCGTTCATTGAAGATACAGAGGATGCTGCTCAAAGGAATCACTTTCTTCGGAAAATTTACCAAAATAATATAATATATTATAATAACATATAATATAATAATATATAATATCATATGATAATATAAAATAATATAATATAATAACATATGATAACATATATTGTCAGTAAGTACTGGTGTCACATGACTGATGTGAACCAGTTGATAGGCTAATGGTGCGCTAACTTTTCCACAGAGCGTATTCTTACGCGCTTTGCCAAAGGCAAACCGAGACTGTACTCTCATCGTCAGAATTAATTAATGACAAGTAGCTTATATTCTCCACAATACCAAAATACCATAAATTGCCAGCTTCTCAATTAAAGCAGAAGTGGTGTTTTTTTCTGACAGATTGCATGTGCCTGTGCCACAGTTGCCACTGATCTAAAAATAGAACCCGCTGTGTCTAATTTTTCAGTTTCGATTTGCGAAGATTCTTCTCATAATTATGCCGTAGCTTATTATCCACATTACCAAATGATGAGTTAGTATACAATTCCCAGCAGCTAACAGAAAACACAAGTGTTATTCCCATAACGTACCAGCATTTGGAATATACGTAGCAGACTACACTGAAATACGACTGCATCAGTTCAGTAAATGAATGGTTTCCGAATTATTATTTCAAGGCAAGAACAATCGGAATCGAAAACGTGTAGGGTTTAGAACGTCCGTACCATATGATATAAGACTTTTTAGCCTGCCTCATGCGTGCAGACTCAGTGCAACGTGACGAGCAATTTTTGTTTTTGGAATGAGGCTTGCAGTGGTTCGATTGCCCTAGCCTGGCAGACGACATGAACCCCGCTCAGCAAACTAACATGTTGGGCAAATGTGAACGAAAAAACGATGGGGATATAATACGTGTAGGGTTCAGAGCATTCTTACCGTTCATATTTAGTACCAGACTCCCTGATGAGTGAAGATACCACACGAGAAACATGCCACATTTATTTCAGTTGAAAATGTGCTAACCGTCGACCTTGGGGGTCAGCCAATTCAAGTGGAGTCACTCTGCACAGTCAATCCGTCGAAGCTCGACGAGAGGTTTCGAATCGCAAATAACTAAGAACACAGTCCTTTCTCCGAGTTCAAATAAGGTCTCTCTGAAAGATCATCACTGTTTAGCTTAACGCTACACTGGAATTTACCAACAGAAATTAAAACAAGAGTTTGCGTGTGATGAAAGCACGACACATAGTACTTGAGACGGTTAGCCCACACAGAAGTAGATCTTCTACGAGCTGACCACACAGTTATGCCTATTCAAATGCGCGTAGCAAAATGTGCGTGTTGTATCTTCTTTTTTCTCTGGCGGTACCGACAATATCGTTATTGAAACAATCCCAGTGCACTAAGGGATTTATAGATTTACCTGTGCATCTGATGGGAGCCCCCGAGTTGCTCCAGGTGCCTGAAGGCAGGCATGCGATAGAGGGGACGGACTGGAGGGTGAAACCAGGGTCAGTGCAGGTCACGGTGCACGTGGCGCCGTTGTTGGAGGGTCCGCTGGTACAGCTGGCCGGCAGGATGCTGCCATGGTTAAGGGTTGGCAGCGCCGGACACGACTGACCTGTCAAAACAAAAACACCGCGGAATTAGTCACTTTTTTGTTTACACACATATACACGCGTGAAACGTAAACGTACGGACGAACGCAAGCTTAAAAAAACCCATCTTCGTTTAGGGGTCATGCGCGAAAACACGCACGCACGCACGCATGCACGCACACACACACACACACACACACACACAAACACACACACACACATACACACACACAAACACACACACACCCATAGACACACACACACACACACACACAACCATACTCTCTCTACCACTCTCCCCCGTTCATGGCTCTCTCTCTATCTGTCTCCCTCTCCATCTCCATCTCTCTCTCCATCCCCCCTCTCTCTCCCCCTTTCTCTCTCTCTGTGTGTCTCTCTCTCTCTGTCTCTCTGTCTCTCGGAGTGAGTTCGAGTTCACGGTGCTGTCAACACGTCTTTCGCATCGCTCCGGCAAATTAGTGAAATTATCGTCATTTTCAGCCAATAATGATCAAGTTTTAAAATGGCATGTGATATACAAGTGTACCGCGCTGCCGTTGGTCTTTTTGTGTCAGTTTTGGTGAAAATTCTGACGAGATATGCGTGTAAATCTGCAAAACGGATCCGGGGTCTGAAACTACACACAACAGCAGGCCTACTCAGCGTGGCGAGTTTACTCGCCTTTCTCCTTATGGCTGGTGTAGAGCCGAACCCCGGCCCTGGTCAGTCAAGCGTGGCTACAGAAAGAAAGGAAAGTTCACGTGCCGTCAACACAAAGGCTACTGTCACACAGGCTATGAGTGACACAGAACAGTCGAGTGTCAGTGCAGGGGTGTGTGAAACCAGGGACGATCGTTTATCTGTGGCTGTGGAAATGATGGCTGCTGCAATTAAGGAACTTCAAACCTCACAGAAATTTCTCTCCTCTCTCATTGACACAAGACTATTGGAGCTGGAGAACAAACTAACGAGTCGAGTGAGTCAAATCGCTGACCATTGTGACATCTTGCAGGCTGATGTGGATGCTATGTGTGAACAGTGTGACTCGGTCAAAAAAGATAACGCTGATCTCCGCTCTAGGTTGGAAATGGTGGAGGATAAGTGTGATACTGCTGACAACCAGAGCCGTCGAAATAACTTGTTGTTTTTTGGTATGGGCCCTGGGACTGGTGCGGAGCACTATGGCTGTGAGACAAAGGTACGTGACTTTATCAAACACGAACTGCAGATTAGTGATATGATTCTGATCGATCAAGCACGTCGGGTGGGTCACGCCATACTCGTCAGATTCCAATCGTACAAACAGAGGGCAGAAGTTCTATGGAGGGCGAAATCAAGGAAAAAGAAATCCAGTGTCTACGTTCGTGAGGACTTTTCCCAGAATGTGCAGAATAAACGTAAACACCTTCAGTCCCTGCTGGGAACTCTCCGTGAAGATGGCAAGCAAGCATACATGAAGTTTGATAAAGTTGTGTGTGAAGGAACTGCGTACGTGTACAACACGCACAGCCAGACTATACAGCAACTTCCTCAGACAAAGAATAGCAGCTTTCAGGGCAACAGACCAGACCAGACGACGGGTAGTTCCAGAGACAACAGCGATGGCTACAACGACAGGGACAGCCCGAGGGACAGACGAGACGCAGTGCATGCAGCCCGCGACCTGGCCAGCCACAATCGACGTCACGGTACCGCCTCAGGTGCCAGTCACAGTTCCAGCGCCGCTCCACGTTCTGGTGCCTGGTCCAGCTCTAACTTCAGTTCCAGCTCCCGTGCCGACACCGATGCTTCAGCCGGTCACGGTGCCTGTTCCTCTTCCAGTTCCAGCATCTCCTCTGGTGGCGGTTCCAGCGAGCGTGCCAGTCACCATGCCAACCCTGATGGATTAGCCAGGGAGAGCGCAGCGCTCCCTGGTTCTCGTGATCGTGAAACGCGGTCACATGCAGCGTCCAGAGGGACGGGCAGAGGTAGGGGTCGACATACTGTTTCGTGGAGATAGGGATACGGCCGGCCCCAACCTTTAGTTTCTGCACAGTGTTTTAATGGACAGACAACTGACGACAGGTATGTGCACATGAGTGGTGAATGTATTAACGCTAGACGTGAGAGCAAAGACAACACAAGGGGGACAAACACTGATACAAGTATGAGTTCAAAATCAGACGAGTACAGGGGAAGGTTTCATGATCAGCGTTCCTGTCAAGCTAGTGATACATTTAGTGTGGATAAAGCACTGTCTTTTTTGGTGTGGAACGTGGGAGGTCTTGCCTCTCAGCTTGGTGATACAGATTTTTCTGCCTATGTTGGAAAGTTTGATATTGTATGTTTTATTGAGACGTTTATTGATGACTCCTTTGATCTGTCCCTACACTTTAAAAATTACGTAAAATTTATGTCTCCAGCTATCAAGCTCTCACATCAGGGTCGCAAGTCAGGGGGTATTGTCGTGATGTGTAAGAAAAACATAGCAAAGCACGTTGAATTGGTTGACTCCTCACATGATCATATGCTAGTCTTGAAACTGTCAAAACATGTGTGTGGTGGTGATCGAGATATTGTGTTCGTGCCAGTGTATGTGCCACCATGTGGGAGCCCTTATTACCAAAAGACAGACTCCTCGTGCCATCTAAATGAAGTGGAGCTATGTTTAAGTGATGTTTTAGAAATGACAAGTGATTGCCACACGCTCTTGTGCGGTGATTTTAATTCTAGAACATTAGACTACCAGGTAGATACGCAGAACATTTTTGACCTCCTTGATCAAGACTCGCAAGGTCATGACCATGACACGATTTCACATGGTAGAATGACTGAAGACTATACACTAAATGGGTTTGGTACAAAGCTTATCGATCTATGTGTATGCTTTGATCTCAAAATCTTGAATGGTGTTTGCAATGCGGACAACTCGTGCAAGTTTACTTATATCTCCCATAGTGGTAACAGTGTGGTGGATTATTGTTTAGCCTCTGTTGACCTAGCTAATAACATTCACGATTTAACCATTGGCGACAGAATTGAATCAATACATATGCCTGTGACCTTTGCGCTTGGGTTGAAAGGGAATCAGCGCCAGCCCCCTAAACAAGCACGTGTCTCAAAAGTTGTGTGGAACGATGCAAAAAAGAATGATTTTATTGAAAGTGTTAAATCAGACGATTTTAAAGCTAAGTTAAAGGAAGCGTGCGACATCATCAACGCAGACATGGACGAGGGGCTGGAGATTTTTAACAAAGCAATGTTACAGTCGGCAAAGTGCATGACCAAAAAAGTCGGAGGTGACGATGAAGGTAGAAGTGCGTCCTCATGGTTTGATGTTGAATGTTTGGAAAAGAAGCGATCTGCGAGACGGTTGCTGAGAAGTTACCAAAGAATTAAAACAGAAGATAAAGAAGAAAAAGAGATAGCAAAGCAAAAGTACGCTGAAGTCAGGAAGGAGTATAAAGACCTTCTTCGAACAAAGCGAACAGAGTACAGGTTAAAACAAGTTCATAACTTAGTGCTCTCTGCTGATAAACCAACTGAATTTTGGAAGGAAATAAGGAAATGTAATAGAAAAGAGGTGCACTCCAACTCCGTACCAAAAGAGGCATGGTACGAACATTTTAAGAATGTTTTAAACACCGATACAGTTGAAGATGAACCCGAAGACGATCAGTTGCCTGATACAGGTATCAGTGACGAAACTCTTGACAGTGAAATAACTGAAATTGAAATTAGTAAAGCAATCAGAAATTTGAAAAATGGTAAAGCGGCAGGGTTTGATGGTGTGTTGAATGAAATGTTGAAAGTGTCTGAAAGTCTTATTTTACCCTTTTTAGTTAAATTGTTCAACAACATTCTCGAGAAGGGGGTGTACCCAAGAGAGTGGTCCAAGGCCATTATTGTGCCGTTACATAAAAAAGGAGACTGTGATAACCCTGATAATTACAGAGGAATTTCCCTCACCAGTACGATGAGCAAAATTTTTATGTCTGTTCTGAACGACCGCCTGTCTGTGTGGTCAGAAAATAATAACATTTTAGATGAAAGCCAGGCTGGCTTCCGGAGGAATTACTCAACTATTGATCATGTGTTTACCCTTTACGCTTGCGTCCAGAAACAATTTTCACAAAAGGCCAAACTGTATGTAGCCTACATAGATTTTTGTAAGGCTTACGATAGCATTAAGCGCCCCGTGCTCTGGTCAGTGCTTTTTCGATTAGGCATACAAGGCAAAATATTTAAGGTGTTAAAGAGCATGTATGAAAATGTGAAAGCATGCGTGCGGTGCGGAAACGAATACACTGATTTCTTTGAATGTATGCAAGGCCTTAAGCAAGGTTGTGTAGCCTCACCGACAATTTTCTCGTTTCTGATCAACGAACTGGCACAGGATGTCATACAACGAGGCAGACATGGGATACGTTTATCTCCGTCTGAGTTAGAACTGTTTGTAATGCTTTTTGCTGACGACATTGCGCTGTTATCCAGCACTGTAGTAGGCCTACAAAACCAGCTTAATGTCCTGCGCTGCTCTGCAGAAAAACTGTGTCTGAACGTGAACTTGACAAAGACTAAGGTCATGGTTTTTAGAAAGGGCGGGCACATTGCACAGAAAGAGAAGTGGTTCTACGGAATGGATCGTCTTGAGATTGTGAACTCGTTTAGATATCTCGGTGTAACCCTTTCCACCCAACTGAGCTGGAACATTGCAGTAGAAACAAAGACAACCATGGCGAAAAAGGGAGTGATCGAAATCGTTAGATTACTGAACAGACTTGGCTGCCATTCGGCAAAGGTGTTTTTCAAACTGTTTGACGCACGGATCGCTCCTATGCTCTTGTATGGTTCAGAGCTATGGGGATATGGAAAGTATGACTCTGTGGAAAGGGTCCACCTGTTTGCGTGTAAAAAGTTTCTGAAAGTGACAATTCGAACTCCAAACAACATTGTGTATGGTGAATTGGGAAGACATCCGCTGTATATTAACTCTGCAGTCAGATGTGTGAAATACTGGTTTACACTGCTGAAGCAACCTGATTCAAGATATTCCAAGATTGCATATAAAGCTTTATGTAATTTGGCATCGAAGGGCCACACAAATTGGGTCTCACATGTGCAGAGTCTTTTATGTTGTAATGGTTTTGCTGCTGTGTGGATGTACGGAACGGTTGGGAATGAGAAGTGTTTCTTACAAGAGTTTAAAAGACGTTTACAAGATTGTTTTTGTCAAGAATGGTTCTCCTTTTTAGAATGCAGTGAACGTTTTGACATTTATAATTGTTACAAAACATGCTTGGAAAAAGAGAAATACATTGAATTAATCGAAGATATTAAGTACAGAGTTGCTCTTACTCGTTTCCGCGCAGGAGTATCCGAAATCAACGCTCACAAGTTTCGGTACGCACCAAACCAAACGACAAGAAACTGTCCTCTCTGTACAGCTGATAAAGAAGATGAACACCATGTTGTATTTTTATGTCCTTTTTATCAAGACCTTCGAGCAAAGTATTTGAAAATCTCGAACTCTAAGACGCTGCAACAACAACTTGTGTATTTCTGTGGCAATAATGAGGAAAATGTGATGAACAGCTTCAGCAGATTTGTGTTCTTCATGCTACAGAAGAGACGAACCCTTATAAATGAGGTTCAGTGATATGTCATCAGGGTTTTAATGTATTTGTTGAATTTTATGCGTGACTATAATTTATAACTGTGCAGATACTATTGCTGTTATTTTAACCACTATTGTAAGGGGCTGTGGCCTTAGACAATTAAAGATTTGTTCTTGTTCTTGTTCTTGTTCTCTCTCTCTCTCTCTCTCTCTCTCACTGTTCGACAGGTTGGAAGATTAGACCAAGCCAAAAAGTTCAATCCTTTTACAATAAAGTTGTGAGAAAAGTTGTCACTGACCTGACCCGCACGTCTTCCCGTCAGCCTGCAGAAGGAAGCCGTCAGGACACATGCACTTGGGGGTACTGGGGGTGGGAATGCAGAAGTGGGAACAGCCAGGGTTGTGTGCTCCGCATCCGTTGGGACCTGAAATTATTTTGAAATACTGGGTCTTTTATAGAAATTTTTTCCCTCTTGCTTGAAGAAAAGTCATTTTTGATAATAATCGTGATTTGTGCGTGTGTGTGTGTGTGTGTGTGTGTGTGTGTGTGTGCGTGTGTACGTGCGTGTGTGCGTGTGTGTGTGTGTGTATTTGCTCTCCCCCACCCCCTTTTCCACAAACGACCTTCACCTTGGGGTCCAGCGCCATTAACATGCACGTGCACATCGTTGATACGACCGAAGGTGGACGGTCCAATCTGGGTCACCATGGTGCCGTCAATGTTCAGACGCTTGATTTCACTGTAAGCAACAAAGGAATAGATAAAAATAAATGAAAGTTAAAAAAATTAAACAGGAAATGAAATTCGTTTGTTGAATTCACAGCTTGTTATTCTCTCAGGTGTTGAAGGATTGCCTCCCCATAACTTTCACCTACTTTTGTTGTCGTTTATTTCTTATAGCGCTTACCTCCCTTGGTTTCTTAGATCTTCATTGCAAGCATGATATTATCCAACTTTGAAGACCCCACTTTCAGTCCGCAGAAACTGTATCATATCAAATAACTAAAATAGAACAAAATAAAAAGCAATCAACTATGATAAAAAAAAAATTAAAAACAAGAAATGTAGGTTGTTGGAACGTTTGTTATTGACAATTCAATACTTGTTTATTGTATGATAAATAAAAGAGCAAATGCTCGATTGACTCCCCCTTCGTATTGGCGGGGTGCACTTGAAAACGGCATGAAACCCCGCATTATCCGACTTCTGAACAGGATGATAGCTACACCGATCGACATGCTGAGCCTAGCATGGCATTGCTGGGCGGGGCGGGCAGGGAAACGGAATTTAATGTTTTGGATAGAGACATGATTGTTCTTTTTAACTAAAACAAAATTGCTCAGTTTGAGATGTTCTGAAATTTGTTTTGTGTCGATTTTGACGGGAAGAATTGAGCTTTCCTGAAGTCAATTTTCCAGGGTGTCTGTGTGTAAATAAATCCCTGCGCCTTGAATATGTGCGCGATATAAATTGCATAAAAAAAAATTAAAAAAAAAAAAAAATCCCTGCGCTTAGAACTGTACCCACGGAATACGCGCGATATAAGCCTCATATTGATTGATTGATTGATTGATTGATTGATTGATTGATTGATTGATTGATTGATCTATTGTCCGTTCCAATGTGCAGACGCTTTCTCATGTCAAATCGATCTAACTGTTGCATAAATGAATGGCCCTCTAACAGTCATAATAATGGGTTGAAACATACGCGACATCATCACAAAGATCTACAACATAACACATCTGTCTAGGTTTGTATTTTAATGACGAGCAATGTACCACCACTCAGTACTTCTTTCACGACTACTTCTGCTGCTCCTACAGAATTATACTACTTCTGCTGCTACCTCCACTAATTCTAGTACTACTTCTTCTGCTTCTACCACTTCTACTACTATTTCTGCTGTTAATACTTCTTCTACTACTACTTCTGCTGTTAATACTTCTACTAATACTGCTGCTGTTTCTTCTACTTCTACTTCTGCTGCTACCTCAAATACTACTTCTGCTATCAATACTACTTCTACTACTACTTTTGCTGTTATTACTATTTATACTGCTATTTCTGCTGCTAATACATCTACTACTACTTCTGCTGTTAATACTACTTCTACTGCTACCTCTGCTGCTAATACGTCTACTACTACTTCTGCTGCTTCTACTACCTCTTCTACATCTTCGACTGCGAATACCATTAGCACTACAGCTATACTGCTTCTACTACTACTGCTACTACTACTACTCCTACCACTACAACCACTACTACTACTTTTACCACCATTACTACTACTACTGCCACTACTACTACTCCTCCTCCTACTACTAATTCCACTACTACTTCTACCACTACAACTATTACTATTACCACAATTGATATTACTGCTACTACTGCCACTGCTACTACTACAACTACTACTCCTCCTACTACTAATACCACTACTACTTCTACCACTACCACTACTACCACTACAACCACTACTACTATTACTATTACCACCATTACCACTACTACTGCCACTACTACTACAACTACTACTCCTCCTACAACTACTACTGCTACTACTATTACCACCATTACTACTACTGCCACTACTACTGCCACTAATACTAGTACAACTACTCCAACTGCTACTACTACTACTACTACTACTCACTGTGCTGATGTCTGCCAGTCGGAGAGGAAAAGCTGGTTATTGTAGAATGCCATGCCAAAGAATTGAGAGTTGGCTTCCGAGTAAATCTGCGCTCGGCGATCGCCGAAGAGGTCTGACCGCTCAATTTTGTTGGGGTATTGGTTGCTAGCGTCCGCCCAGAAAATCTGCTGAGCTGAAATGGAATCAACTGATGAGCGGTCGGTAGCAGAGAGGGGGTATAGGGAATAAAAATAAAAAGGCGGGGGTGGGGGGGGGGGGGGGGGGCGGGGCGGGGCGGGGAGGAGTGAAGGAGGGGGGGTGTTGGGAGGCACTGAGGGGAGGAATAGGTGTGGGTGTGTGTGCGTGCGTGCGTGCGTGTGTGTGTGTGTGTGTGCGTGCGTGCGTGGGTGTGTGTGCGTGTGTGTGTGTGTGTGTGTGTGTGTGTGTGTGTGTTTATGAGCGTGTGGAAGCGTACGCGTTAAGCTAAGTAGAGGGGAGCTAAAGACAGACATAGATCTGGATAGGCAGTGAGACAGACATAGATCTGGATAGGCAGTGAGACAGACATAGATCTGGATAGGCAGTGAGACAGACAGACAAACAGACAGTTAGAGGAAAAAAGAGACAAATACAGATCCTGATGCGACTGAGAAAGGTAGGGTTGTTTGAAAAATTAAAAAAACATTAGAAGAGCACGAACAACAACAACAACAACAACAACAACAACAACAACAACAACAACAACAACAACAACAAACGAAGAAGAAGTGGGAAAAGAGCAGAAACAACGAAGGCTTGTATGCTTTCTGCAAGAAAGACTGAAGTAAAAATGCATGATGACCCAGTCAGTTATATACTTCCCTCACCTCCTACCACCAACATGCATAACATGACACACACAAACCCAACAACAACAACAACAACAACAACAACAACAACTACAACAACAACAACTACTACAACTACAACAACAACAACAACAACAACAACAACAACAACAACAACAACAACAACAACAACAACAACAACAACAACAACAACAACATGGGTGGCACCGTGGGACTGAAAAATGTCATGAATCCTGAAGAACCTCCAACCTCAACCGAATCACACACAAAAAAAAAAAAGAGAGAGAGATAATTGAATCCGGATTTCTGACACCAAGCGGGCCCGTGCGCTGTTGGACAGCTACAGTGTGGACCAGGTCGTTCCTTTCCCCTCCCACTCCCGTGGCCACATCCTGGATTGTCACTCGGCCCTCGGACAATCTGGTCTCCAGCCTCGTCGCCAACGACCACCTTGTCTCCGACCACACTGCCATCAACTTCGTTGTCAACATCACCAAACCAGCACAGAAGCGGAAGATGGTCACACGTCGCAAGCTACGAGACATTGAGACAGATGCTTTTGGAGACGAAGCTGCCCTGCTGCTTGCCCAGCGAGACCCGTCCTCTGACCCCGCCCATTTCTTCAGCTTGACTCTGCGCCAGCTCCTCGACAAACACGCCCCGCCATCCCTATGCGCAGTCTCTGAGCGACAGCCGGCTCCCTGGTTCTCTGAGGACATCACAGCCGCCAAGATCGAGAGACGGCGAGCGGAGCGTGCATGGCGACACTCTGGCCAGGAGGTTCACCGGCAGATTCTCAGGAATGCGCTGCTTCGAGTCACGCAAGCCATCACTGCTGCCAAGGTCGAGCACTTCCACGACCGCATCGCCAACGCCTCATCATCCAGGGAGCTGTTCTCCATCATGTCCTCTCTCCTGGGCTCCTCCCCCGCTGCCCCCTTACCCACTGCTCACCCACCACAAGATATCCCGGAGTTATTCTCGGAGTTCTTCAAGGACAAGATTGACAAGCTTCGGAGAACACTCGATCAGCAGCCCTTCGTCCCGTCCCCACCCTCACCCTCCTTCTCTGGCTCCCCCTCACGTGCTTTCAGCCTGTCACTCAAACCCACGTCAAGCGACTCATCAGCAAGACGGCCATCAAGACCTCAGGCTTCCTCTTCACCAAGTGTCTGGACAAGCTCCTGCCGTCTATCACAGATATCATCAACATCTCCCTGGCCACAGGCGTCGTTCCCGACTGCTTCAAGTCTGCCGTTGTCCGCCCACTCATCAAGAAGCCCGGCCTTGACGTCAACGAGTTGAAGAACTACCGTCCTGTGTCCAACCTGCCCTTCCTCTCCAAGCTTCTGGAGCGTATCATCCTGGAGCAGTTGAGCGCCCACCTGTCTCGGAACTCGCTGATGCCAGTGTACCAGTCAGCGTACCGCCCTCACCATAGCACCGAGACGGCGCTCCTGCGAATCACCACGGAGCTCCTGAACGCAACAGATAGCGGTCTCGTCTCTGCCCTTGTGCTGCTGGACCTTTCCGCGGCCTTCGACACGATCGACCATCAGCTACTCGTCGATCGCCTCAGTTCCACGTTCGGCATTCACGACACCGCCCTCTCTTGGTTCCGGAACTACCTCCAGAACCGCTCTCAGACTGTCACCACTGATTCGTTCTCTTCTCAGCCTGTCCCTGTCCGCTTCGGCGTCCCACAAGGGTCTGTCCTCGGCCCTGTCCTTTTCACCCTGTACACCCAACCCCTCTCCCTGGTCATCGAACGCCACGGCTTGAACTACAACATCTTTGCCGATGACACGCAGCTCCAGAACAGCGCCAAGCCGGAGGACGTTGACCATCTCCTGGGATCCATCTCCAGTTGTTTCACTGACATCAAGAACTGGATGACTGAGAACAAGTTGAAGCTGAACAGTGAGAAGACGGAGGCCCTTCTCGTTGGAACACGACAGAAGATTGCTTCCCTCACTGTAACCGACCTCCAGCTGGATGACGCGACTGTTCCATTCTCCCCTGCTGTCAAGAGCCTTGGCGTCTTTCTCGACTCTACTCTCTCCATGCAGACACACATCTCTTTCATCATCAAGACCTGCTTTTTTCACCTACGACGCATCGCCTCCATCCGTCGCTACCTCACCCCCTACGCCTGTGGCAAGCTGGTTGTCTCCCTCATCTTCAGTCGTCTGGACTACTGCAACTCCCTTCTGGCTGGCCTCCCCGCCTCATCCATTCATGGCCTACAACGAGTCCAGAACGCTGCTGCCAGGCTGACGTTGAGGAAGACGAAGCGAGACCACATCACCCCCCTACTTCGCTCCTTGTACTGGCTCCCTGTCAACACCCGAATCTCATACAAACTGTCCACTCTGGTCTACAAGTGTCTCAACGACTCTGCTCCCGAGTACCTTCAATCCTCCCTGGACCTGTACACCCAGCCCTCCGACCGTCCCCTTCGTTCTGCTGCTGACCCACTCCGCCTTCACATTCCTCGCTCGAAACTCGCATCTGCTGGTCAGCGTGCATTTCCCTCCGCGGGCCCCTCCGTCTGGAACTCCCTGCCGCTTGAGCTTCGCCAGAGCCCCTCTCTTGACGCGTTCAAGAGTAGGTTGAAGACTCAGTTCTTCCCGTAGCTGGCTGCGACTTTCATGTTCGACGTGATGTGTTGTGCCCCAAAAGACATTCTTGTGCTGTGCTCTGTGAGAGGTGTTTTCTTTGTGTTTGATATTATTTTGTTTGGACCTAGCTATTAATGTGTACATTGTTGTTAAACAGTTGTTTGTTGTATGTTTATCAGGGTTTGCTAGTGTGTGATAGGGTTTGTGTCCGTCTGTAGATGTTAGTTTCTTTGTTAGTCCTGTGTTGACAACTCTTCGACAAGCGCTTAGAACTGTACCCACGGAATACGCGCTAAATAAGCTTCATATTGATTGATTGATATGCCGGAAGAATCCCGCCCATGCAACTACAAACAAATACAGAAAGAAGCAAACACATAAACAAAACACCTACTCTTCATATCCAGCGCCAGAGCGTTAGGCCACGTCAGACCGCTAGTGATGATGGCAGTTCGACTGGAGCCGTCGTAGTTGGATCTTTCTATCTTGGCCTGATGACCCCAGTCAGACCAGAACATCACCCTGAAAGATGCACGCCAAACTGTCTTGGGTAATGCTGAGTGAAAGGCAGTAGAAATGAGAGATGCACGCCAAACTGTCCTGGGTAATTCTGAGTAAATGGAGTAGAAATGAGAGATGGAGAGAGTGAGGACTTGGATAGAGCTGAGTAAAAGGGAGTAGAAATGAGTTATTGGATCATATGATGTTGGAGGCTGGGAGAGAGGAACTGCTCTCAGTTGGAGTGTCGTGGTTTTGCTATCACCCCATTCAGACCAGAACGTGACTCTGAAAGATGCACGCCAAACTGTCTTGGGTAATGCTGAGTAAAAGGGAGTAGAAATGAGAGATGGAGAGATTAAGGACTTGGATAATGCTGAGTAAAAGGGAGTAGAAATGAGAGATGGATAGATTGAGGACTTGGATAGTGCTGAGTAAAAGGGAGTAGAAATGAGAGATGGAGAGATTGAGGACTTGGATAGAGCTGAGCAAAAGGGAGTAGAAATGAGAGATGGAGAGATTGAGGACTTGGATAGTGCTGAGCAAAAAGGGAGTAGAATGAGAGATGGAGAGATTAAGGACTTGGATAGTGCTGAGTAAAAGGGAGTAGAAATGAGAGATGGAGAGATTGAGGACTTGGATAGTGCTGAGTAAAAGGGAGTAGAAATGAGAGATGGATAGATTGAGGACTTGGATAGTGCTGAGTAAAAGGGAGTAGAAATGAGAGATGGAGAGATTGAGGACTTGGATAGTGCTGAGTAAAAGGGAGTAGAAATGAGAGATGGAGAGATTGAGGACTTGGATAGTGCTGAGTAAAAGGGAGTAGACATGAGAGATGGAGATATTGAGGACATGGATAGTGCTGAGTAAAAGGGAGTAGAAATGAGAGATGGAGAGATTGAGGACTTGGATAGTGCTGAGCAAAAGGGAGTAGAAATAAGAGATGGAGAGATTGAGGACTTGGATAGTGCTGAGTAAAAGGAAGTAGAAATGAGAGATGGAGAGATTGAGGACTTGGATAGTGCTGAGCAAAAGGGAGTAGAAATGAGAGATGGAGAGATTGAGGACTTGGATAGTGCTGAGTAAAATGGAGTAGAAATGTGAGATGGAGAGATTGAGGACTTGGATAGTGCTGAGCAAAAGGGAGTAGAAATGAGAGATGGAGAGATTGAGGACTTGGATAGTGCTGAGTAAAAGGGAGTAGACATGTGAGATGGAGAGATTGAGGCTAGAGGCTGGGAGAGGGGACCTGCTCCCAGTTGGGATGATGATTTTGTTTGTTTGTTTGCTTAACGCCCAGCCGACCACGAAGGGCCATATCAGGGCGGTGCTGCTTTGACATATAACGTGCGCCACACACAAGACAGAAGTCGCAGCACAGGCTTCACGTCTCACCCAGTCACATTATTCTGACACCGGACCAACCAGTCCTAGCACTAACCCCATACAGGGTCCCCACTGGTTTTTAGAAACAAAATTCCATGACTTTTCCATGACTTTCCATGAGCCTCAATAACATTTTCCATGACTAGATCCACAGGTCGCCATTTCCGAACACGCAAACTTTTTACGTCTTGTCACTGCCAGTTTTGACACTGGCTTGCTTTGCACTGAATTTGAGTCAGTTTCTACGCAGTGTCTCTTCGACAAGCAAGTCAAGCATTTGCTACGCAGTCAGATTATCGGTAATGTTTGCTGGTCCTGTCATTTCACTAAACTGGACCAGCCACTGTTTGTATCCATCTGCACTTTCGTAAATTCCGTTTCGTAACCGTCACTGTGACTTGACGAACTGTCATTTTTTTCACCGCGATACACAGTTCATTGCGAAGATCTTCCTTGGTAATTCGTTCCAATTCCGCATACTTTTTGTTGTCAAGAAACAACTTGAAAGAAAGTTTCAAACTCATCATCCTCCATCTTGCTTGTTGAAGCGCTAAAGTACTTTATCGATGCAAAAACAAAAGCAGAAAACTTCGACGAAACCGACTCAAGTGCAGCGCAGACGACACGACGAGATAACGGAAGGAAGTGAGCCTCGCTTTGGCTCAAGTGCCGTTAAAAATACCGTTATTCTCGTATGCAAATACAAACGAGAAGTTGGTCATACAAACAAGCCTTGTGCTGGCGACGCAAATCGCTGCTGGCTGGCAAAGGGGAGGGGGGGAGGTAATTGCTGCGCCACGAAAATTGCCGCTGGTGTGCTAAATGTTGATTTTTTTCTTTCTTATTTTTGTTCAATTCCATGACTTTCCATGACTTGAATTGAAATTCCATGACTTTTCAGGCCTGGAAAATTAAAAATCAAATTCCATGACTTTCCAGGTTTTCCATGACCTGTACGAACCCTGCCCATAATGCCAGACGCCAGGCGGAGCAGCCACTAGATTGCCAATTTTAAAGTCTTAGGTATGACCCGGCCGGGGTTCGAACCCACGACCTCCCGATCACGGGGCGGACGCCTTACCACTAGTCCAACCGTGCCGGTTTAATGATGATAATATTGTTTTACACCCTCAAGGAAACCATCAGGGGTATGTTCCCTTGTGTTACCCCAACTTTAGATGAGACACACAGGTTTGTGTGTGTGTTAAGGTGTTATCAGCCACCTGCACGTCTGGCAGAATGGCCGAGGTCTTTTGCGTGCCACTGTGGTGACACGGGTGTGGAACATGGATACTGTCTCTGAGTCTGCACATGAAGTTGACCCGTGTCAGTCCCGGCCTGGATTGGAACCCTAGACCCTAGGATCACAAGGCCAGTGCTCTACCACCCGAGCTACCCGGCCCCTCGCTCTCAGTCTCAGTTGGAACGTCGTGGTTTGCTATGGATACCTTAGTCCTATAACCAAGCCAGAGCAGAACACATTTTTTCCCACGTTCTTGAGAGGACCCCAATACAAGTGTCGGTCAGAGGTCAGTTCTAAAAAAAAAAAAAAAGCCGAGCGTTCATGCTTTTCTTTCTGTCGACACAAACGTGTTTCACTTGCTACTGCGCGAGCAAAAAACCGAACAGCGTCCAATGATTTCTAGAAGTTGATCATGTCGGACAGGCTATGGGGATGAGTGGTCTGCCCGCTAAGTCATTTTTTTTGCAGTCCAAGAAGAGAATGTAAGTCACTCCAGCAAAATCTCTTATCATCTTTATGAAATCATTCATGGTAAAGGCAGTCCCATAACCATTTTTTGTCGTGGGGGTGGAGTGAGGTGTTGGAGATCTCAACTACTCTCGGGCAAGTTTTATGAGGGCGGTGCCCATTCCTCTCCCTCGCTATCTTTATACCAAAATACAACTCACCCATTCATGGTATCAAGGACAATAGCACGAGGTTCATCCAGGTTTGTGGTGATGACAGTCTTGTGCGCATTTCCGGAGATAGTGATGACGCCGATGACGTCATCTCCGGTGTCGGTGTAGAAAATGAGGCGAGACAGGGGGTCCACTGCAATGCCGTCGGCGGTGGAGGCTGCAGGAGAGAGCAAATGTATTTTGTGAGCTGCGGAATTGTCCACAATTTCAAAACACACATAGACAAACCCACATGTGGAGACAGCACGCCAGCACTACTGGCCAAAAGACACCAGCCTGCGCACTAAGCTCAGGGGACCCGCTACCAAACTGCAGAAGACTGCGGACTTCATGGCAGCCACCGACCTGAGGATATGATGGCCATGAATATCGAACGAAGAAGAAGAAGAAGAAAACACATTTAAACACACGAGGCATGACACCCTCTCCGAAACCATTGTACAAGACACCGTCGAAGGAGGACGAAACCATTGTACAAGGCACCGTCGAAGGAGGACAAAACCATTGTACAAGGCACCGTCGAAGGAGGACGAAACCATTGTACAAGGCACCGTCGAAGGAGGACGAAACCATTGTACAAGGCACCGTCGAAGGAGGACGAAACCATTTTACAAGGCACCGTCGAAGGATGACGAAACCATTGTACAAGGCTCCGTCGAAGGAGGACGAAACCATTCTACAAGGCACCGTCGAAGGAGGACGAAACCATTCTACAAGGCACCGTCGAAGGAGGACGAAACCATCCTACAAGGCACCGTCGAAGGAGGACGCAGACGCGAGAGACAAGGGAAGAGGTGGTCAGACAACGTGAACGAATAGACACAGATGAGCTTCCCCGCCCTTCGCCCCCCACTCCCCACCGATACTCACTTCCCCGCCCTTCGCCCCCCACTCCCCGCCGATACTCACTTCCAGACCGAGCCCTAATCATCTGGTTGTTGGTTGGTTCCGTCCAGGATGGCTGAGGGGATCTCTTGTGCGTCAACGTCAGTCCAGTAGACCCGAACGCCACAACTACCCTCCACCCCCAACCCCGAAGACAAACACAGAACCCCCACCAAGTTAACACTCACTTCCAGACAGAGCTCTGATGATCTTTTTTCTTTTCTTCTTCCGTCTTTACACCTGTTCCTTGTCCCTTTGTGCTCTCACACCGCCCCGTCCCTGCATTCACTGCTCCATCCACATCTGAATTTCGTTCCGCTGCCAGGCTTGTTGATGTTACAGACGCTCCAGTGGGGGGGGGGGGGGAGGGGGGAGGGGAGGGGGGGGGGGGGGGGGGGGAAGGGGGGGGGGGGGTTCGGGTCGCTGCGGCGGGCTACCCTCGGAAGATGACACTGCACTTCTGCTGAGTCACTTCGACGGTGTTCAGTAGTGGGTCTGTCCCGAGCTAACGGACGCAGCCCACTACCTACTACGCCCACTACTAACGACATTGACTGTTAAGTCGCGGAGCCAAACTGAGTGAGCGTCCCCTCCAGAGAGCAGACCGCCACCACATCCCTCCGTCGACCCCCCCCCCCCCCCCCAGAACGTCACACGTTGAAGACTGACAGCAGAACTACTATTCATAGTCACCTGGCTGGCTATAGTGGGAGGGTTACTTTTGGTGGTCACATTAGATATTATGTTTTTTGGAAAGTTCGTTTTATTTGCAGCCACAGTTCGGTAAACGATAAATGGCTAAACCCAACCACCTAAGAATGAGAAGCGTTTTTGTAACATGACCCATATTCTGCAAAAATGCAGCCATGACGCAGGGGGTAGGTTACAAAAAAACGTCATGTACCGCTTGACTGCATACGGATATAAGCAAATTATACCTTAAACGAAAGCTAAAGATTGTTGCCATCAGACAGCAAGTAAAATGCCTAATTCGTATACACAGTTTTATTTTTAACAACATCTGTATAACATGCGGACGACAAAACAGGAAATGCCATTTTCTCAATCGATATGTATAGCTAACTGAACGCCTGGTTGAAACCGCAATCAAAAACATCTTGAAAATTGTTTATTCTCACAGCTAGAATTATTTTACATTAACAATTGTTAATTTACCGAGGAAAACAACAGTCATATAAGATGAATAATGGATGATTCTGAATCAACTCCGAAAACCGAACCGGGTCGAAGCAAAAAAGAGTTTACACATACACAGGTTTGAAAAAGGATAATTTGGTTCAATATGTTAGATTTTTACCCATAACGTTAAAGATCAGCTCAATATAAAAGGAAAGTGATCATTGTAAAAGGATTTTGCTATCGCAAAATAATTCAACTTCCGGTTTTACCACATGGCGTCCATAATATTATCAATTTATTACATAGCGTGCATTTGTCAGAAATTATACTAAATGTTAGAAGCGATCTTAAAGTGAAAGTAACGTTTAATAAAAGTATGCGCACTTACTTATTGATTGATATATGACTAAAATAATGGACATGTAATTTAAACGTACAAAACGACATTTTGTACACTACCTCTCTAATAAAAACGCGACTATGACCGACCGATATGTATGTGTAAATTAGGTCATTGTTAGTGATGAAAACGGGTTTTCTTTAAAAGATAACACGCAAACTGTGAAGTTCAAGGCCATAAATGATTTTAGTACGACTTCTTCAAAACAGGTCTGTGTTTCACTCCACCAGTTTCAGTTTTAATAAAATATATGTATAGCTGTCATTTTCAAAAAACCTTATCTGCAATTCACTTTACCAAATACACCATGAACCCAGAAGATATTAGAGTGAGACACTTCACAGTGAAATATGTTATGATTCCCCTTATTTCAAAATATATGCATTTTAATTGGCAGACACGATTCACGTCGTAGGTACGTGTCGTCTGGTGAGGCAACTGTTAGCATTTTTTGTCGTAAGAATTGACATTTTTAAACATAAATCATGGAGAAAAAAACTAATTCTACAAAAAGTGCAGGTTTTCTTGGTATAGTCAGTTAAAGCATCTTAAAATTCAAGAAATTGTGCAATTACGTGTATGTATTTGAAATGGCAGACAATATTGAATGAAAGTGATTTTTGACAGATTGAAACCCTACCCCCACTAACAAAATGGGCCCTGAGATTAGGGGTGTTAGTTAAAGATGACTGAATAATGGCTATGCTTTTCCCCTAAAGTATTCAAAACCTAAACATATACATAGGCAAGATGTTCTACATTAACACAATTAACTTTTTAAACATATACATATGCTTAGTACACGATACTTCCGGTTTTTCTACCGGATGACTTATACATTTAGGAGGTAAACACCTTATCGTAGAAAAAGCTTTATTTTCAAAAAGTGCAAGTAATTATTAAAAATCATACATAATATTTATATATAGGAGTTAATTTTCCTTCGAAAGTCATTTGTTTCAAGTGGCAGACAATGTCAGTTGGAGAGTTACATGTACGTAAAGCGTATAACTGTTGTCTGTGATTAGTGCATTGTGGACACATTGGCACCATTTGATCCTAAATGCTAAACGATGTCGTGATCATACCACAGTTTTAGGATAATTTTACATCGCATCGATTACTAAATTGATGGTAGAATTTCACTGATAAATTCTATTTCCGGTAGCGTCAGTGCCGTTATCTTTTTCTTTTTGTAATAAGGTAATAACGAATGAACCACGTGTCACACTCTTATGCTAGTCTTTAAATGACAATTCCAATTCTAGTAAGTTAAAAGGCATGTATTGCGCGTTACATACATTTATACCCCCCCCCCCCCCCCCCCCCCCCAGGATTACAATGCAAGTAAACACATATAAAGAGATAGTAACGTTTTACATGGTTACACGTTCAGTAGTGAACGTAACGTGTGGTTTAACAAAATTACTTGCACATACAATAGTGAAGTCTGTCTGTGTGTCTTTGTTTGTGTGTTTGTCTATGTCTGTCTGTGTGTTCGTATGTTTGTCTCTCCCTCTGTCTGTCTATCAGTCTGTCTATCTCTCTCTTTCTCTCTGTGTCTCTGTCTGTCTGTCTGTGTGTGTGTGTGTGTGTGTGTGTGTGTGTGTGTCTCTCTCTCTCTCTCTCTCTCTCTCTCTCTCTCTCTCTGCGAGGTAGGTGCACTTAAAGAGAAAGCAACACAGTAAGAAATGCATTTCTCTACCAAGAATGAAGTTTGTCTGTCTGTGTGTTTGTGTGCGTGTTTTTTTGGTTGCGTAAGTGTTTCTCTATAAGCATCTCTACGTCTTTGTTCGCGTACATAAGTGCGTGCGTGCATGTGTGGGGGTTTCTGTGTCCGTTTGTCTCACTGTGTGTATGTCTGTCATTTTGTCGGTATGTTTGTGTATGTGTCTTTGTGTGTGTGTGTGTGTGTGTGTGTGTGTGTGTGTGTGTGTGTGTGTGTGTGTGTGTGTGCGCGTGCGTGCGTGCGTGCGCGCGCGCGTGTGTGTGTGTGTGTATGCGTGCGTGCGTGTGTGTGTGCATGTGTGTGTGTAAGTGTGTGTGTGTGTGTGTTTGTGTGTGTGTGTGTGTGTGTGTGTGAGATTGCAATTATTCCTCCTTTTTACATTTAGTCAAGTTTTGACTAAATGTTTTAACGTTGAGGAGGGAATCGAGACGAGGGTCGTGGTGTATGTGCGTGTGTGTGTGTGTAGAGCGATTCAGACTAAACTACTGGACCGATCTTTATGAAATTTGACATGAGAGTTCCTGGAAATGATATCCCCAGACGTTTTTTTCTTTTTTTTTGATAAATGTATTTGATGACGTCATATCCGGCTTTTCGTGAAAGTTGAGGCGGCACTGTTACACTCTCATTTTTCAATTAAATTGGTTGAAATTTTGGTCAAGTAATCTTCAACAAAGCCCAGACTTCGGTATTGCATTTCAGCTTGGTGGCTTAAAAATTAATCAATGACTTTGGTCATTAAAAATCTGAAAATTGTAAAAATATATATTTTTTATAAAACGATCCAAATTT
This sequence comes from Littorina saxatilis, assembly GCF_037325665.1. Taxonomy (NCBI): domain Eukaryota; kingdom Metazoa; phylum Mollusca; class Gastropoda; order Littorinimorpha; family Littorinidae; genus Littorina; species Littorina saxatilis. Next base: position 17,744,378 of record NC_090259.1, read on the forward strand.
ACGTTCATCGTATTCTCCATCATTTGCTGATTTTAAAAACATATAAATATGAAGATGGAGGATTAAAGATGATTGACGTGAAAAGTTTTCTGTCATCTCTAAAAATTGTTTGGTTAAAAAGAGTTGATGGTCTTACTGGATTAATATCAAGACTATTGTTTAAAGCATGTCCATCTGTTACAACAATTAATATGAGAGGAGAGGAATTTGCAAATGTTTTGATGCAGAGAATGGAAAACCCATTTTGGACCAATGTTTTTAAACATTATAAGAAACTACATGGAAAATGTGACCCTATAACCTTTAACGATTTTGTATCAGAATGTTTACATTATAATGTTAATATTCGGAGAGATAAAAAGACAGTGTACATTCAAAATTGGATCGACAATGGAATAGCTCAGATTGGTCATATTTTGGGACAAAATGGATACTTATCCTATAATGCGTTTAAAATCAAATATCCAAATGTGCGAGGCGATTTTGTATTGCATCAAGGTGTAATCCAGGCTGTTAAGAAATATCAGAGAAAAATCGGCTTAGAATTTGATAAACATTTTATTATGACAGAGCCCATTGTGTGGAAATGTATTTGTAAAGGTAAGACACAACTTATTTACAAAAAACTGATTGAACATACTACGGTCCCAAAATGTATCGAAAAATGGTCTGAATCTTTAAACAGTTTGTTAGATAAGAAGGCTATTTTTCAACATGTTTTTAAAACAACAAATGACACTTGTCTGAGATGGTTCCAGTACCGATTATTGTACAGAATTTTGCCCACAGAAAGGTTTCTATTTTTGCGAAAAATTGTGGATACGTCATTGTGTACATTAATGAAGAAATGAAGAAACCCTTTTACATATGTTTTGGGAGTGTGATAAAGTGCAGACTTTTTGGATAGAATTTGTAAATTGGCTAAAGGCGAACTGCACCCATTGCGACAATTTAAAACTGTCTAAAGAACTGGTTCTTCTTGGAGTGGCGAACAATGTAGTCACCGATAAAGCTTTTGATGTGTTATTAATCTGTGCCAAACACCATGTATATATTTCCAAAATGAACAAAAAGACCCCTCATTTTCAGACATTTAGTAGAAACTTTAAGCAAAGATTTGTTTGTGAAAAGTATAACGCAGTTGTGAATAATACAGTAGATAAATTCTACAAGGATTGGCGCCTGTATATGCACGTTTTGATGTAACCCTTAGGTTTTTTCGTTCTTAAAACCTTTTGATAATGCGACCACCAAACCGCTGAACATCCCCCCCTCCCCATTCCATCTTCCCACCCCATGTATGTTGTAATTGTCCAAGTGTGCTTTTCTGTTATATGATTCTGTCCTTTCGGTTAGGTGATGTCCTGTAATGTACAGCATATTCATGTAAAAAAAAAATGTACAAAAAGAGAATAAAAAAAAATAAAAAAAAAACATATAAATATGTCATATTTGGTTTAAGAACAAGCTCTAAAAATTAAAAATATAAAAATTATTATCAAAATTAAATTTTCGTAATCAATTTAAAAACACTTTCATCTTATTCCTTGTTGGTTCCTGATTCCAAAAACATATAGATATGATATGTTTGGATTAAAAACACGCTCAGAAAGTTAAAACGAAGAGAGGGACAGAAAAGCGTGCTATCCTTCTCAGCGCAACTACTACCCCGCTCTTCTTGTCAAGTTCACAAAAATAAACAGATTATGACGTCATTTTAAGTGGCACAAACGTGTACATGAATGCCTTCCCTTTCGAATGATTTACAGTTATAGAATTTCTGTCAAGCGGTTTAAGTTTTATGTCCGTTTTATGAACCCAACCCTCAAAACAAGAATAGTAACGCCAAAGAAGGAAAACATACACACAAACCAACGTTTTTCTCACCGTTGGTTTGGAATATTGCCCCAAAACTTTAGATTTTGTGTTGTGGTGTTAAAATCTATCAGAAAAATGTGTTTGCTAACGTGACGCCAAAAAGTAACCAAAACGGTCCTTAGCCGACTGACTATCAGGGAAGGATCGAACAGGAACACTGAGACCAAGGTCACTCTGATGATCTTGTTTATATTTTTGTCCAGGCTGGCACTGAGAGCGGATCTCTTTGTTGCCTACGGTTGTCCAGCATTCCCTGGCTCAACAACCACCCTCCCCCCACCCCACATCCTCAGAAACACACACATAACACTCTCCTCCCAACTCCCACCCCTACACACATGACACTCCCCTCCCCTCCCATAACTCCAGAAACACACACATAAGACTCAAAGTTATCACTCACTTCCAGACCGTGCTGTGATGGTCTGGTTGTTGATGTCTTCAGTCCAGTAGAACCTGACATCACAATCAACCCCCCCCCCTACCCCACCCATAAAGACAGACACAGAACACCCTCCCGTTATCACTCACTTCCAGACAGTGCTCTGATGGTCTGGTTGTTGGTGCCATCCAAGCTGGCCGAACGGATCTCTCTGGCGCCAACGTCGGTCCAGTAGATTCGGACGTCAACGGGGTCGTAGTCAATGGCAACGGGGTTCTGGTGCCCAGCCAGGGGGATGGTGATGAAGGAGTAGGAGTTGAGGTCCATGCGGTAGATGCCCCTGTTGTTCGAGTCCGTGAAGAGCAGGAACTGGTTGGGCAGCTGGGCTGTTTGGGGATTAAACAATGTTTCATTCAATCATCAAGGCTTAACACGAAAAACAAGAGGCAAAGCCTTCATAGGGTGGGGAAATAGCTCAGTCGGTAGTGGCGCTGGCTTCAAACCCAGTTGTCGCTATCGGCGTGGGTTCGATCCCCACGTTCGGCGAGGGATATATTGCCCAGAGTCAACTTTGTGCAGACTCTTCTCGGTGTCCGAACACCGCCGTGTGCACGCCTGCACACGATAAAGATCCCAAGTTCACAGCGAAAGTCTGAGGGCTTGGAAACATGAATATACACGCATGCAGGAAAAAAAAGGGTAGCGCCGTATACTGTATGGCAGCTCGCTTTCCCCGGGGAGAAAGCAGCCCGAATTTCCATGAGGGTAACCTCACAGGACTATATGAAATCTTCTCCTTCTCCTTATCCTTATAGCTCACGTTTGAAAACACCAAACCATCATCCAGTGATGACAGTACAATATTTAACATTTTTAAACGTACTGTTTTGGGGTTAAAATCAGGGGATAGTTTAACAATGAAACACTTTGAATGTACTGTTTGGAGGTTAAAACATTGTGATAGTACAACATCAAACATATTTAAATGTCGCATTGTTTTATACAATTTGTTAGGCTCTTGCGGTAATACCCGTGCTGAAATGTCTGCTCTTCTCTGTCAAATCCTACATTAATAGTCAAATTCCAAAAATAACTCTGTCGGGTTTATATTGGTTGTGAAAGAGTGAATGCCCTTGCTATTTTACTCGGGATAAACATTGGATGGGCCTGGCAGTCATTAGCAAGGGATGTGTCGGAAACACACGTGTGAAATTATTTGCCAGAGGAAAAGCAAAGTATTGATTTAAACATTGTTTTATTTGACAATGTATGGCTATCTAAACTATATATAAATGGATGTAAGTGTGCGTGTGTGTCTGTCTGTCTGTGGTCGCCATACCTCAGAGATGGCAAAAGATAAGCACAAGATATTGTGCATGCACACTGCCCTGGGATTTAGTTTCTCCAGACATTGTTTCCTTCCTCGGATAATGACCCTCCCCATTATTGAATACAGCCTATAAACAACTCCTGCTTTGTTACACATGGAAGGGAGGTAACTCTTATTATACCAGCATTCCGTGTCATGCCCATTTACCCCCAAATGTTTGCTTTGGAGTTTCTCTTTGAGGGCTTTGCTAACATCAGGGCGAAGCTGGGCCTGACTGCTAGTTATTATAATTAGCATGTTTAGGATCAACAACAAGCTAGAAACTTATAGTGGTGATCCTAGAAAGCAAGGTTTTCTCTCTTTCACAGCCCATACAAACCCGACAGAGTTATTTCCGAAGAACGTCTATTCTCACCCGTGGAACACGAGACGCCGGCATCCTCCGTGTGGCCGCAGTTGTGCCTGCCCCAGCCGTTGTTGCGACACTGGGCAATGGAACTCTCGGTGCCCTTACACCCGACATTGTCCATCCAGATGGGACCCGTGCCCACCCCGTACGTTCTTGGGTTGGTCAGCGCTGTCGACCCGGTCCTGGCAAAAGAAAGTTCTAGAAATGGATTTTTTTCTGAACGTTTACCTTAACCTGAACGTGTAGTGTCATCAAAGCTTACTTCCATGTCACACTAAAGTAGCAAGAAACTGTAGGTGAGAACAAGATAACGTGAAAATGTACTCACCAGAAACACGGACAATAAATGAATAAAACGTTTATTGTCCAGGTTTCTGGTGAGTACATTCTCATTGTCATCTTGTTCTTTTACGCCACACGTTTGCTAAGTCCTACACATTAGTGTGCCAACTAACACGACGTGGGAAATGGATTCTAGGATGCGACCGTGCTGAATACGGATGTTTTTACACCCCCGGTATAGGATTCGGTCGATGTGTTTGTTTGTTTGTTTGTGTGTTTGTGTTCGCAAAAAGATCTCAAGAATGAACGGACCGATCGTCACCAAACTTGGTGAACAGGTTTCATACATTCCTGAGACGGTCCTTACAAAAATTGGGACCAGTCAAACACACGGTTAGGGAGTTATTGGTGGATTGACGGGCGCTGTGGCGTGGTGGTAAGACGTCGGCCTCCTAATCGGAAGGTCGAGGGTTCGAATCCCGGCCGCGGCCGCCTGGTGGGTTAAGTGTGGAGATTTTTCCGATCTCCCAGGTCAACTTATGTGCAGACCTGCTAGTGACTTATCCCCCTTCGTGTGTACACGCAAGCACAAGACCAAGTGCGCACGTAAAAGATCCTGTAATCCATGTCAGAGTTCGGTGGGTTATAGAAACACGAAAATACCCAGCATGCTTCCTCCGAAAGCGGCGTATGGCTGCCTAAATGGCGGGGTAAAAACGGTCATACACGTAAAATTCCACTCGTGCAAAAACACGAGTGTACGTGGGAGTTTCAGCCCACGAACGAAGAAGAAGAAGAAGAAGATTGGTGGATTAAGATTCTACAAGGACTTATAGAGGGACATATTAATGGTCAAAGGGAAATAACCTTCTCAGTTGGTGGCAGTGAGAATGGTAAGGACGGGGGTGTTTTTCCTACCTCGGAGGAATTTCTTGTTGTTGTTGTTGTTGTTTATTTAAAATGTTATTCCTTTGTACGATTTAAGCTCACTCAGTGACTCACTCGCTCAAACAATCAATCCATCACAATCCCTCACCCTCATTTTTTTTCCATTTTTTTTTCAGGATAAAGCTATTCTATAAAATACTGTGAGGTAAGACTTGATCCAATACAGCTCGCATATAGCGAGCGTCCCATGACGAGGTAAACACGAACACAGAAATTCAGAAAAAATAGGTATCGCCGTTATTATATGAAAATGTGTTTTCCCCCATAAGGCGCCCACTATATAGGAACCATATTGGATCAAGTCTGAATAGCAGGTAACAAACCCCTTAATCTGTCCATGCTGTTACACCAAATAAGAGCATTTTTGAGAAAATGTAGTTAAGGTTGTTATTATTGTTACTATATTTTACATATCGGAATATATTGATTTTTTGGCTCTCGATCTAGCAAGTTCGTCTTTTATTTTAATCCTTTCTTTTTTTTCTTATGTTTTATGTAGAGTGTGCTGTATTCGTCCTGTTTAAATCTTTACGTGCATAAGTTGGTAGTTGTTATTGTTACCGACATTATTGTCTGAGGATTGTATATTGTTTGTATGTCTTGTGAAATAAGCATTGTTTCACTTCAACACATGCATGCCAACAGCCTGGAGGGGCGGGGAAGTAGCTCAGCCGGCAGCGCGCCGGTGTAACACGAGAAAATTACTCCCAAGAGAATTTTACTCCGGAGTAAACATTTCGTACGAAAAAGTTACTCCCTTTACGAAAAAAGCACTCCCCCATTGCACGAGAAAATTACTCCCCAAGACAGGTGAGTTCCGAGTAAACATTTCGTACACAAATGTTACTCCCCTGACGAATAAATAACGAATAAATTACTTCACCCCAACACGAGCAATTTAACTTCTCATGCCAGATGTATGAAATTTTTACTCCCTTGTCCCCTGTTAGTCTTGGTGGTGGAAGGGGTGGAGGGAGGGTAGCGCGACATTCGTGTGCGCGAGATCACTTATTAGCATTATCCCTTCGCCCGCATCCCATTTTTGCGTACGAGATTTTCACTGGAAGTAAAAAAAATGGGGAGTAAAAATTTCGTGGAGGGAGTAATTTTTTCGTGCCTTGGGGAGTTCTTTTCTCGTACGAAAAGTGTACTCGGAGTAAGAATTTCGTACGAAATATTTACTCCGGAGTAAATTTTTCGTGGAGTAAAAAATTCGTGTTACACCGGCTTTGTATCCAGTTGGTCGCTATCAGCGTGAGCCCGAACCCCACGCCCGGCGAGAGACACACCCCCCGGAGCCAACCGTGCGCAGACTCTCCTCGCCCTCATTAATGCGTACCTGGCTTACGTATCAAAGCTTGCCATTCACATCTCCTATGGTTTATGCGATCAGTTGACCATTCTCTCACTCATTCACTCACTCTGTCACTCACTCACTCAATCTACGAACCAACCCACCAATAAAACAACCAAAATAGGCCAATCGATCGGGTAATTCACCAAGCATTCGCTCACTTACTCACTTCCTGAGTTAGTCAATCAAGTAACCGGAAAATGCCTTCCTTTAACCTTCGCCCGTCCGGGTTATTGACTACACACGGAAGTCATCGTGAGGCCATGCGGACCCATGCTTCTCATTTCATTCTTTGAGAAACATGGGTCCGAACGGCCCCACGATGTTTGTAGTCTAAATGAGACCTTTTTTTTTAAATTACTTCTCGCTGAAATGTTCGGACATTAGAGCGTTTTAGGTGCCTGAGGCATTCTTAAAAGCTTATTAAAAAATTCCAACTAGTTTAAGAGATATTTTCAATTAAACACCCTTCCTGGTCCACCCGGACCCACGACCACCGGCGAAGGTTAATTAGGCCTAAAAAAAAAAATAGGTGTGGTTACGGTAACCCGACCTACCCTATTTTTAGGGGCCGATCCTATAACTTTTTATTACATTTGTCAAAAAAACAAAAGAAAAAACAAACAAAAACGAGTGCAAAAAACGCAATGAAAGCGAAAGCACCCGAGTCGCACACTTATTTCCCTGTCAAGTAGGTTTAATTTCTACACATTAGAAAAAAAAGTTTAAAAAAAAAAGTGATTGCCTACCTACCTACCCTATGTTTTTTGGCTATGTTACCGTAACAACACCTATTATTTTTTTTGGCCTTAATTGAGCCCAAAGTTGACTTTTTCTTTCAACCGAAAAGTCAATGCCACAGCTTTGTGCAGCGAGCTTGGTTGTGTAGACTTTGCTCTGTTCTGCTCTTGGAGTATGTCCAATATAACCGTGACCCTGACGTCTCCTTAACATTATAGAGGTCTAGTTCTCAATACGTGTAGCCAAAACGTGGTAGTGTACGTGTGGGTGTGGCATCACCCGTACAGGTTCTAACACACTTTGATCAGATTCAACACGCGTGAAACTTTAACGCGTAGCAGACGATCTAATCGCAGACAGTCAATACATGAAAGAAAGCACGTATATGCTCATATTAAATGTTTCTGACACTGCCTTAGAATTTCTTTTATTTGGAAAATGGATAGATTCACTCTGACTTATACGTGTGCGAGAATGCCTTGTATCTTCAATACAAATTAATCCAACTACGTGCGTGTACGTGTAATTATGACAATCTTCTCCTTCTTCTTCTTCTCTTCTTCGTTCATGGGATGAAACTCCCACGTTCACTCATGTTTTTGCACGAGTGGATTTTACGTGTATGATCGTTTTTACCCCGCCATTCAGGCAGCCATACGCCGCTTTTGGGGGAAGTATGGTGGATATTTTCGCGTTTCTATAACCCACCGAACTCTGACATGGGTTACAGGATCTTTTTCGTGCGCACTTGGTCTTGTGCTTGCGTGTACACACGAAGGGGGATAAGGCACTAGCAGGTCTGCACATAAGTTGACCTGGGAGATCGGAAAAATCTCCACCCTTAACCCACCAGGCGGCCGCGGCCGGGATTTGAACTCACAACCTTCCGATTAGGAGGCCGATGTCTTATCCACTAGGCCACTGCGCCAGACCACGACAATAAATATCAGGCATAACGCGTACCTGGCGTATCCCAGCATGCCACAGATGACGGCAGCGTCCAGGTTGCTCCAGAGGTCGTTGCAGACTGTTCCCCACTGGTTGTTGTAGAAGACCTGCACGCGACCTGAGTAGGCCGTTACAGTGCCAGCGAGGGTCACGAACACTGTGTTTGGCGCGGGCGTTGTCATGGGGATGACCTGTGTGGTGGGTACCGTCGTGGTTACTATAGAAACGGAGGGAGACATGTTGTGTGAGATTATAAGCACGGCTTTGCGTTTATTTGCTTGTTTGTTGTTTTGTCTGTCTATCGTTTTGTCTATCTGTTTGCTTTTATTTGTATATATAGGTATATAATTTCTATATAACTGATATATCATAATGTTTATTCGGGTGCTGTGGATATAGTAAGGGTAGGTTGTAAGACTAGGCGGTACCTAAAACCTTCTATACTTATGTATTAAAGATCAGTCAGTCAGTTAGACAGTCAGTCAGTCAGTCAGTCAGTCAATCTCTCTCTTGTCCCCCCCCCCCCCCCCCGCCCCTCGCTCTACCTTTTTTTTCTCTTTCTGTCTCTGTCTCCCTCCCTCCTTCTCTCTTTGTCTATATCTCCCGACTCTCCCCCTCTCTCTCTTCCCTTGTCCCCCTCCATCACATGCACACATACTTTACACTCCATCGTTCATAATTGACTGCCTTAAGCTACACTAGACGATGCTCAGAAATATCACTGTCAGGAATTTAATGCGGTGTGGCAGATTTAGCAGAAAATCCCTACAGAGTTATTTCCGGAAAGCGTCGATAAGACCCGGAAGTCGGGTCGTAGTAATAGCTTTATGGTGGTCCTTAAATAAGCCCGAAGTCGACTTCGCGAAGTCTTTCAACCGAAAACTCAGTGCTAAAGCTTCGTGCGGCCACCTTTGCGAAGTCTTTCAACCGAAAACTCAGTGCTAAAGCTTCGTGCGGCCACCTTCGCGAAGTCTTTCAACAGAAAACTCAGTGCTAAAGCTTCGTGCGGCCAGCTTCGCAACGTATTCTTCGCGTAGTCGACTTCGCCCAGTTAAGGATAGGCCTTACCCGCAGCACAGATGAAGCCAAGGTCCTCAGTATGGTGGCAGTTACTACGGCCCCACACGTCGTGCTGGCACTGGAAGAAGGACGTCTCTGACCCCGTGCACCGGACATTGTCTAGCCAGATCTGACCAGTCCCTGCTCCCTGGCCCGAGCGTGGCACTGCCCTGGCACCAGAGCTAGTGGAAACATACACGGTTTGAGAATGAAAGTCGCTTTCGTGACCTAAGCTACAGGCTTAGTCGCCGTACATGACACCTCTGATCTGTTTGTGTTTGTCGGTCTGAGGGCTTTCGAGACTGACAGACACAAACAGATCAGAGGTGTCATGTACGGCGACTGACTGACTGTAGCTTAGGTCACGAAAGCCCTCAGACTGACAGACACAAACAGATCAGAGGTGTCATGTACGGCGACTAACTGACTGTAGCTTAGGTCACGAAAGCCCTCAGACTGACAGACACAAACAGATCAGAGGTGTCATGTACGGCGACTGACTGACTGTAGCTTAGGTCACGAAAGCCCTCAGACTGACAGACACAAACAGATCAGAGGTGTCATGTACGGCGACTAACTGACTGTAGCTTAGGTCACGAAAGCCCTCAGACCGACAAACACAAACAGATCAGAAGTGTCATGTACGGCGACTAACTGACTGTAGCTTAGGTCACGAAAGCCCTCAGACTGACACACACAAACAGATCAGAGGTGTCATGTACGGCGACTAACTGACTGTAGCTTAGGTCACGAAAGCCCTCAGACCGACAAACACAAACAGATCAGAGGTGTCATGTACGGCGACTAACTGACTGTAGCTTAGGTCACGAAAGCCCTCAGACCGACAAACACAAACAGATCAGAGGTGTCATGTAGGGCGACTAACTGACTGTAGCTTAGGTCACGAAAGCACTCAGACTGACACACACAAACAGATCAGAGGTGTCATGTAGGGCGACTGACTGACTGTAGCTTAGGTCACGAAAGCCCTCAGACTGACACACACAAACAGATCAGAGGTGTCATGTAGGGCGACTAACTGACTGTAGCTTGGGTCACGAAAGCCCTCAGACCGACAAACACAAACACACAAATCGGAAGGGTCCATTATACTCACTAGGGCTGGTTGAGACCCCGGCAGACGACCTGCGCCACGCCAATGGCGTTACTTCCGCTGACGTAATCGTCACAGACTGTACCCCACGTGCCGTTGTGATAGACCTCCAGTCGCCCGTGGTCAGGGCCCGGCACAAGGCGCATCTGGTCAGCGGCTGCAAGATGTGAGGGAACGTCAAATGTGATGACGATTTGTACAATTGCTGTAGATCTTAGCTAAGAAAAATTACTAAACTGATAACGTTCAAAAATCAAGCGTTATGATGATCTGTACAATTGTTGTTGATCTTAGCTAAGACAAATCCTTAACTGGTAATGTTCCGAAATGAAGCGTTATGATGATTTGCACAATTGTTGTTGATCTCAGCTAAGAAAAATCCTAAACTGGTAATGTTCCGAAATGAAGCGTTATGATGATTTGCACAATTGTTGTTGATCTCAGCTAAGAAAAATCCTAAACTGGTAATGTTCCGAAATGAAGCGTTATGATGATTTGCACAATAATTGTTGTTGATCTTAGATAAGAAAAATCCTAAACTGGTAATGTTCCGAAATGAAGCGTTATGATGATTTGCACAATAATTGTTGTTGATCTCAGATAAGTAAAAACCTAAACTGGTAATATTCCGAAATGAAGCGTTATGATGATTTGCACAATTGTTGTTGATCTCAGATAAGAAAAATCCTAAACTGGTAATGTTCCGAAATGAAGCGTTATGATGATTTGCACAATAATTGTTGTTGATCTCAGATAAGAAAAATCCTAAACTGGTAATGTTCCGAAATGAAGCCTTATGATGATTTGCACAATAATTGTTGTTGATCTCAGATAAGAAAAATCCTTAACTGGTAATGTTCCGAAATGAAGCCTAATAATGATTTGCACAATAATTGTTGTTGATCTCAGATAAGAAAAATCCTAAACTGGTAATGTTCCGAAATGAAGCGTTATGATGATTTGCACAATTGTTGTTGATCTCAGCTAAGAAAAATCCTTAACTGGTAATGTTCCGAAATGAAGCGTTATGATGATTTGCACAATAATTGTTGTTGATCTCAGATAAGAAAAATCCTAAACTGGTAATGTTCCGAAATGAAGCGTTATGATGATTTGCACAATAATTGTTGTTGATCTCAGATAAGAAAAATCCTAAACTGGTAATGTTCCGAAATGAAGCGTTATGATGATTTGCACAATAATTGTTGTTGATCTCAGATAAGAAAAATCCTAAACTGGTAATGTTCCGAAATGAAGCGTTATGATGATTTGCACAATAATTGTTGTTGATCTCAGATAAGAAAAATCCTTAACTGGTAATGTTCCGAAATGAAGCCTAATAATGATTTGCACAATAATTGTTGTTGATCTCAGATAAGAAAAATCCTTAACTGGTAATGTTCCGAAATGAAGCGTTATGATGATTTGCACAATAATTGTTGTTGATCTCAGCTAAGAAAAATCCTAAACTGGTAATGTTCCGAAATGAAGCGTTATGATGATTTGCACAATAATTGTTGTTGATCTCAGATAAGAAAAATCCTAAACTGGTAATGTTCCGAAATGAAGCGTTATGATGATTTGCACAATTGTTGTTGATCTCAGCTAAGAAAAATCCTTAACTGGTAATGTTCCGAAATGAAGCGTTATGATGATTTGCACAATAATTGTTGTTGATCTCAGATAAGAAAAATCCTTAACTGGTAATGTTCCGAAATGAAGCGTTATGATGATTTGCACAATAATTGTTGTTGATCTCAGATAAGAAAAATCCTAAACTGGTAATGTTCCGAAATGAAGCGTTATGATGATTTGCACAATAATTGTTGTTGATCTCAGATAAGAAAAATCCTAAACTGGTAATGTTCCGAAATGAAGCGTTATGATGATTTGCACAATAATTGTTGTTGATCTCAGATAAGAAAAATCCTAAACTGGTAATATTCCGAAATGAAGCGTTATGATGATTTGCACAATTGTTGTTGATCTCAGATAAGGAAAATCCTAAACTGGTAATGTTCCGAAATGAAGCGTTATGATGATTTGCACAATAATTGTTGTGGATCTCAGATAAGAAAAATCCTAAACTGGTAATGTTCCGAAATGAAGCGTTATGATGATTTGCACAATTGTTGTTGATCTCAGATAAGGAAAATCCTAAACTGGTAATGTTCCGAAATGAAGCGTTATGATGATTTGCACAATAATTGTTGTGGATCTCAGATAAGAAAAATCCTAAACTGGTAATGTTCCGAAATGAAGCGTTATGATGATTTGCACAATAATTGTTGTTGATCTCAGATAAGAAAAATCCTAAACTGGTAATGTTCCGAAATGAAGCGTTATGATGATTTGCACAATTGTTGTTGATCTCAGATAAGAAAAATTGGTAAACTGCTGAAGTTCCCAAACCAACGTCCCAAAACTAGAATGGTTAAAGGCCTCCTTGTAAGCGATCCCCACACCAACGTCCCAAAACTATAATGGTTAAAGGCCTCCTTGTAAGCGATCCCCACACCAACGTCCCAAAACTATAATGGTTAAAGGCCTCCTTGTAAGCGATCCCCAGACCAACGTCCCAAAACTAGAATGGTTAAAGGCCTCCTTGTAAGAGATCCCCAGACCAACGTCCCAAAACTAGAATGGTTAAAGGCCTCCTTGTAAGCGATCCCCAGACCAACGTCCCAAAACTAGAATGGTTAAAGGCCTCCTTGTAAGCGATCCCCAGACCAACGTCCCAAAACTAGAATGGTTAAAGGCCTCCTTGTAAGCGATCCCCAGACCAACGTCCCAAAACTAGAATGGTTAAAGGCCTCCTTGTAAGCGATCCCCAGACCAACGTCCCAAAACTAGAATGGTTAAAGGCCTCCTTGTAAGCGATCCCCAAACCAACGTCCCAAAACTAGAATGGTTAAAGGCCTCCTTGTAAGCGATCCCCAGACCAACGTCCCAAAACTAGAATGGTTAAAGGCCTCCTTGTAAGCGATCCCCAAACCAACGTCCCAAAACTAGAATGGTTAAAGGCCTCCTTGTAAGCGATCCCCAAACTTTGCGTCCCTGCGTCATATACGCACTAGAAGCCGAAAACACGTAAGTACTACAAAATCATGGGACGTGGGACCTCAAAAAGGTAGACTAAACCTAACAAAAGCGGATCCCGGAACGCACTATATTTCCATTATTGTATGTAACGTAGGTACTATTTTCAAACTGTGGATGTCAGCTTAGTCTAGTGCAAGTACCGGTGCCAATTTCACGCGGGAACAACAATCGAAAAAAGGCTGAAGTCGCTACAGATGCAGCTTTAGAGATAACAATTTAAAAAAACCAAAAACAATCCCACACTAACATTAACGTAAACGAAACAAAATTGAGAATGCAAAGACAAAGCCACCAAGACCACAACAAATTACGCACGATAAAGAACCCAAGTTCACAGCGAAAGTCTCAGGGCTTGGAAACATGAATACACGCATGCAGGAAAAAAGAAAAAAAAAACCAATTTGGTAGCGCCGTACTGTATGGCAGCTCGCTTTCCCCAGGGAGAAAGCAGCCCGAATTTTCATGAGGGTAACCTCACAGGACTATATTAAATCGTATCCTTTATTCTTCTCCTTAACTTACTAGAAGCACAGATAACTCCAGCGTCTTCGCGATGCTGACAGTTGGAATGTCCAAGCGGTTTGGCGTTACACTGGAGCAACGTCTCTTCGGTGCCGGTGCACTGTGTGTCGTCCAGGAAAATCGGGCCACTGCCTTGACCAAAGCGGGCACGCGTGGCCGCTTGGGCACCGGCTCTAGAAAAAAAGAGGAAGAACATGAACAAAACAATACGAACATTTGCAACGATGTGACCAAAACATTTACAATTTGTTTTCTTACATTGATGGAAAAATAAACACATTTTTGATTGATTGCCACTCCGACTTCCATACTCCTCCTCCAACTTCTGCTACGACTACTGCTACAGGGTGACCCAGAATAATGCCACCCACTAATATGTTAAGGACTCCTATAATTATTGTTTTCCAACCTTGTCCTTGTTCGCTCCGTCAGCTTTGCTTTTGTATTTTGTTGTCCTTTGTTTTTTGTCTGTTTCCTGATGAAGCTTTCATAAGCGAAAATTCGTATTGTATTATATATTGTGCTGTCATTGTATTGGTGGGAACAGAATTCTTTTGTTTTTCAATTTTGTTCATCTCACCACAGTCACTTTGTTGTTTGGACTCCTATTAGGCGATATTTGTTCAGCAAATTACTTCATATGTGACCCTCCACCACGAAATGAGTCGCACGTCACCTCGCGCGGTTCTGCGCTAGGCTTAATATAAGTCCGGGGAGTGTCTGGTAACAGTGTGAGGGTCACCTTAGTCACAGGCTTATAACTCAAACAGTTTTTGCTCTTTTCTAAAACGGTTTTCACCACTGGATAGAGCATAAAAAACTCTTTATGAAAATGTAAAAATATGAAAATCATGCAAAGGTGACATGCGACTCATTCCGTGGTGGAGGGTCACATATTTGGTGTACACTGGTTTGAGATATGGGCTGAATAGTTCACAAAGTGTAAACATTTTAAGTTAAATGGTCTGACTTTTATGCTTTTTCGAAACTGTATTCCAATTTCGGAGATTGACCACTACTACAACTGCAACCACCAACCTGGGAAATCCTAACATAGCGCAGACGACGCCGGCATCTCTGGAATCCCAGAGGTCGTCACACACCGTGCCCCACGTGCCGTTGACCTGTATCTCCACTCGGCCCTGGTTGGGACTCGAACCCCCGCCCACCAATCGCACCTTGACCGCACCTGGCACACCTGTAGTACAGAGAAAGATACCATGACAAATTGAGAAAGTTGAAGCTCACTGACCCTGGTTTAGTTCACCACAATATCAACTGCGATTTGTACACTTGTCGCTTTCAGTTGAACTGTGATTGGTTCATTTGTCGCACACAGTTGAACTGCGATTGGTACACTTGTCGCACACAGATTAACTGCGATTGGTACACTTGTCGCAAACAGTTGAACTGCAATTGGTACATTTGTCGCACACAGATTAACTGCGATTGGTACATTTGTCGCACACAGTTGAACTGCGATTGGGACATTTGTCGCACACAGTTGAACTGCGATTGGTACATTTGTCGCACGCAGTTGAACTACGATTGGTACATTTGTCGCACACAGTTGAACTGCGATTGGTACATTTATCGCACACAGTTGAACTGCGATTGGTACATTTGTTGCACACAGTTGAACTGCGATTGGTACATTTGTCGCACACAGTTGAATGGATTTTCTAGTCTTTTTAACAAACTTTGAGAAAGTTGAGACACTCATTAATCCTGGTTGGGACTCGAACCAGTCGCATTTTATACCGCGAATGATACACCCGTCGCACACAGTTGAATGGATTATCTAATCTGTGTTACAAACTCGACGAGAACATTGACAAATTCATTGCCCGTGGTTGGGACTCAAACCATTCGCATTTTTACCGTACATTGTTGAATGTATGTATTCTTTCGCATTAAAAACTGAGCGAGAAAAAGGTCACCTTCAACGCGACCGTTCATCAAGACATGGCTTGAGGCTCACAACATCTGAATTTCTCTCTACCACCACTTGAATCCACAAATAAAATCAATTAACTAAAAAAATAAAAAAATAAATAAAAAAAGGACTCACTTCCACAGGACACGCCAAGGTCCTCCGAGTGTCTGCAGTTGGTCTGCCCCCACGGGCGGAAAGCACACATGTCCAGGAAACCCTCGGACCCAGCACAGCTCAGATCATCTATCCAGATGGGGCCCGTGCCCTGCCCGTAGCGCGCTCTGCTGAACGCCACTGCCCCTTGCCTGCGAAAGAGTGAATGAACAGAGTGAGATTGACCTAGCTAAAGGCAAACTCATTCCCGTGAAAACAGTTCAGGGGGGGGGGGGGGTGAAGGGGGTGGGGGTGATGGGGGGAGTGATGGGGAGTGGGATTGGGGGAGTGATGGGGGGGGGGGGAGGATGGGGGGGAGGGTTCAACATTCCAAGACATATCGGTGTCGTGTTTCATTTAGAAAAAAAGAAACGAGATTCGGAAAGAGAACGGATCGACATGAACATAGTCTAAGCAGTTATTTCTTCACGAAATGTATTACTGATCACAAATAAAAATCATCAAGGAGAACATATACATCTTTAATAAAAGTAACGAGATTCCGAAACGGAAATGACAATGCACACAGAAGCAGCCATTTCTTCACAACCTGTATCCCATATCACAAATAAAAACGACCCAAGAGTATATAAATAAATACTCCTCACTCACGATTTAATGCCAACAGCTCGGCAGATGACGGCTGCCTCGTCCGGTCCCACATCATCGTCACAGATGGTGCCCCAGGTACCGTTGTGGAAGACCTCCACGCGTCCTTCGTGCGTCGTCAGACCGCCCACAAGACGAACAGGGGACGCAGTCACAAATCCTGGAAATGAGCCGATGAGGGGGGGGGGGGGGGATGTGGGGGGGGGGGGGGTGTGATGGTTTGTACCTCGTGTCGTGATCAGATTCACACAAACAAAGACACAGACAGACAGACAGACAGACAGACAGACAGACACAAAATACGATTTTGCCGAATGTGAGGGTTTGTATCTTGTGTCATGCTCAGATTCACACAAACAAAGACACAGACAGACAGACAGACAGACAGACAGACAGACAGACAGACAGACAGACGGACAGACACACAGACAGACAGACAGGCAGACAAACACAAAATTCGATTTTGCCGACTTTATAAGAAATGCAATTCTATTCTATGGCATCCACGGTAGACAGGTCACACGAGTGTGTCCGCGCGTGTGTTTGTGATTATGTTTTGTAGTGCATTGTGTTATTCATTGATACACTCTTCAAAAAAGGTTAAGGATCGGTTGAAAAAACGGATCTAATTATAAAAAATTACCAAAAAATTAAACATCGACATAATAATTAAAAGATTAATGTGTTTGAATTAACAAATGAACAACGAGTCTTGACCTAGAATTTTGTTTGGCAGGCAGAGTTATTTCCCTTTGTGGGACTTCTCAAAAGCTTCTGCATTTTGGAAGAAAAAGGGTGTTTTTTATAGCCCCATGAAATTTGCGGAACGCATGCCAGGGCAAAAGGTTGTGATGCACGTGCTACAACAGGGTCCTGGCTATGAACATCGTTCACCAGCTTGTGTTTAAAGGTTGACACGCTGGCACAATTATGCACAGTAGCAACATGCCCCCACGAAGAAAACTGAGCGATCTGGATAGAGGAAGGGCAATAGGATGGCTACAAGACGGTGTTAATGTTGCTGCCAGGCAAGTGGCCCAGAGGCTTGCAGTGGCTCCCTCTGTCATCATCAGACTAAAACAGAGATTCCACGCAACTGGAAGAGTGCAGGAGCGACAACGTTCTGGTCGGCCCAGAGTCACCACACAAAGAGAGGATCGCTTCATTCAGATGCAGGCCATGCAACAAAGAATGGCTACGGCAAACAACATTAGGCAACGCCTACAAGCTACCACCAACACTGTTGTTAGTGGTCAGACGATCCGAAACCGCTTACACAACTTTGGCTTGCGTGCAAGGCGTCCAGTCCGAGGAACAACCCTGACTGCTAATCACCGAGCAGCTCGCCGAGCCTGGTGCACTCAACATGTGAGGTGGCAACGTCAGCAGTGGGCTCAGCTGTTGTTTACAGATGAGTCCAGCTTTTGCTTGGAACCTGGTGATGGTCGCATCCGAGTGTGGAGGTGTCGCGGAGAGCGCTTCGCAAAAGGCGCTGTTCTGGAACGACAGCGTTTTGGCGGAGGCTCTGTGATGGTCTGGGGAGGGATCAGCACACGTCTAAGGACACCTCTGTACCATGTAGTGGGCAACTTGACCGGTGTCCGCTACCAGACTGAGATCCTGCAACCCCTGGTCGTTCCAGCCCTCCAAGCGATCGGCCCTCGTGCGATTCTTCAGGATGACAACGCACCTCCCCATCGCTCTGCAGCTGTAAACACCTTCATCCAGCAGGCCAGGGTCAACAGAATGCTGTGGCCAGCCAACAGCCCGGACCTGAACCCCATAGAGCACATGTGGGACGAGCTTTGTCGTCGGGTACAGCAACATCACCCTCCTCCTGCCAATCTGGGTCAACTGCTGCAATGGCTCCAGCAGGAGTGGAATGGAGTTCCCAGAGCATTCATATGCAACCAGATCCACTCCATGCGCCAACGATGTGTTGAATGCCTGGCACACAACGGAGGGCACACGCGTTATTGACACTGATTCACATGGTTGTGAATTCCATTTTCGAGGGTTGTCACGTTTGACACACTCTAGCTAAATTGTCGCTGCCGCGTTCGATCTTTGCTTTGTTTGTCATTACTCCTTGGTTGTTCAATTATAAAATGTAAAAAAAAGAAAGAATTCGGTCTTGTCTGTTTTGTGTGGCGTGCTTGTAAAAAAGAGATCCTTAACTTTTTTTGAAGAGTGTATGTGTGTGATTGCACTGTAAATAATGTTATGTATATTATTATTGCCGACAATTGTTGCCTACTCAGGGGAGAACTCACCTCCACACACCACTCCCGCATCCTCCTGGTGTTGACAGTTGGTTCTCCCCCAGGCGGTGTGAGCACACTGAGCTATCGTGGTCTCGTTGCCAGTGCATTCGACGTCATCAAGCCAGATCTTACGCGGCGCCGCCGTTGACGTCACAAAATGGCCGCCTCCTCGAGCCAACACATTCGCCCTGAGAAAGAGAAAGGGACGATTGTCATCATTTTTACATTTAGTCAAGTTTTGACTAAATGTTGTAACGTAGAGGGGGAATCGAGACGAGGGTCGTGGTGTATGTGTGTGTGTGTGTGTGTGTGTGTGTGTGTGTGTGTGTGTGTGTGTGTGTGTGTGTGTGTGTGTGGTGTGTGTGTGTGTGTGTGTGTGTGTGTGTGTCTGTCTGTGCGTGTGTGTGTGTAGAGCGATTCAGACTAAAATACTGGACCGATCCTTATGAAATTTGACATGAGAGTTCCTGGGTATGATATCCCCGGATCTTTTTTTCTTTTTTTCGATGAATACCTTTGATGACGTCATATCCGGCTTTTTGTAAAAGTTGAGGCGGCACTGTCACACTCTCATTTTTCAATCAAATTGATTGAAATTTTGGCCAAGCAATCTTCGACGAAGGCCAAACTTCGGTATTGCATTTCAGCTTGGTGGCTTAAAAATTAATTAATGACTTTGGTCATTAAAAATCTGAAAATTGTAAAAAAAATAATTTGTTTTTAAAACGATCCAAATTTACGTTCATCTTATTTTTCATCATTTTCTGATTCCAAAAACATATAAATATGTTATATTCGGATTAAAAACAAGCTCTGAAAATTAAAAATATAAAAATTATTATTAAAATAAAATTTCCGAAATCGATTTAAAAACAATTTCATCTTATTCCTTGTGGGTTCCTGATTCCAAAAACATATAGATGTGATATGTTTGGATTAAAAACACGCTCAGAAAGTTAAAAAGAATAGAGATAAAGAAAAGCGTGCTATCCTTCTCAGCGCAACTACTACCCCGCTCTTCTTGTCAATTTCACTGCCTTTGCATCGAGCGGTGGACTGACGATGCTACGAGTATACGCTCTTGCTGTAAAAATGCAGTGAGTTCAGTTTCATTCTGTTAGTTCGACAGCTTGACTAAATGTTGTAATTTCGCCTTACGCGACTTGTTTTAATTGTTTTCTTCTGCGTTCGACTGGGTTTAATATGGTTCTACTCTGTCTTAGTTTCTGTCATCCAACCAGATTTCATATAGGGGGCGTTCGTGTTGGCGTCACAAAATGGCCGCCGCCTGAAGCCAAGACATTTGCTCTAAGAAAGAAAAAGGTGTGGTCATAATCATTTTTTTTTTCTGAGCTCAACTGGTTTTCTCATTATCTCTTCTTAGTCTCATTTCTCGTGCATTTTACTTCATCTAGCTGGCAATGACATCGCGAAATGGCCGCCGCTTCGAGCCAACACAATCGCTCTGAGAAAGAAAAATAACGGTAATCCAGGGCTGGGCTATTTTATTTATTTTGCGACAATGCAGCTAAAATCTTGCGACAAACACCCACATCAACATGTGCGACAAACTGCGACATACGATGCTAAAATAGTTACGGCAGCAGACTTACGTCGGAAAGCCCAGCATACGACATATAACAATGGCGTCATTATGATCCCAGTCGTCGTCACAGACGGTTCCCCACGTTCCGTTGACGTTGATCTCCACTCTCCCTTCGTGGGTGTTCCCCCCTCCCGCCAGACGTGCCTGCACGGTTTGGAGTGTGCCTGCATGGAACGGGACGGACAATGCCATGGTATTACAGTGGAAAAGATTATAATTGTCCAGTTCTAGGGAAAGGTTTCATGCTTTGGTAAACGCATTTGCAAGGTGTGAAGTGCCCACGTGAAACAGCCTCGCGCAAGACGCTAGCACCGTTTGGAGTGTGCCTGCATGAAACGGGACAGGCAATGGCATGATATCACAGTGGACCATTTGAATACAGTGGATTTCGATTATTGTTAACTTTCAGGGAGAGAGTTCTTGGAAGTTTGGAAATTATCTGCATGAAACAGAATAGGCAATAGTTTGGAATGGCAGTGGATAATTTGAATACAGTGGAGTTCGCTTATTGTTAGGTTTCAGGGAGAGAGTTATTGCAAGTTTGGAAAATAACCTGCAAAAATCAGAATAGGTAATGGTAAAGTATTACAGTGGGAAATTTGAATGCAGTGGAGTTCGGTTATTTTTAAGTTATAGTAAATAAGTTCTTGATTAGGTAAAGGCACTTGCAAGTTTGGAAGTGTATCTGCATCAAAGAGAATAGACAATGGTAAGGTGTCACAATGGAGAATTTGAATACATTGAATTTCGATTATTGTTGAGCTTTAGGGAGAGAGTTCTTGCAAGTTTGGAAAATTAACTGCATGAAACAGAAAAAGGAATTGCATTGTATGGCAGTGTATAACTTGAACATAAAGGAGTTCGCTTATTGTCATGATCTAGACAAAATAAAAACAGTTTCTGCTTTGGTAAACGTACTCGCAAGCTTGGAATTGTATCTACACGAAACAGAATAGGCAATGGTATCGTATCACATTATCGCCGGCATGGATACCCGCCTCTCTCCTTCAGGCACTAACACGAACATATTTGACCCTCCACCACGAAATGAGTCGCATGTCACCTCGCGCGGTTCTGCGCTAGGCTTAATATAAGTCCGGGGAGTGTCTGGTAACTGTGTGAGAGTCACCTTAGTCACAGGCTTATAACTCAAACAGTTTTTGCTCTTTTCTAAAACGGGTTTCACCACTGGATAGAGCATAACAAACTCTTTAGGAAAATGTAAACATATGAAAATCATGCAAAGGTGACACGCGACTCATTCCGTGGTGGAGGGTCACCATTTTTTATTACCAAAGCTGCACGCTACAATGTTGTTCGCCACAGTTTGGTCGAAGGTGCAGCTGTCCAGCGAATCGAATCAGCAATTATGGTCAACACTTATACATGTATACAATTAGCCATTGAGTATAACTCATCATTGCTTTGTTGTTGTTCTTTGGCCATTTACGTTGAATGACTTGTTATACATTGACATTGATAGTTTTATTCTTCTTCTTCTTCGTCGTCCGCTAGATAGTTTTATTTCCTTTTTTTAATTCCTATTAACTCGATGTTCTTTAACTATATTTATACATAAATGCATATTGTAAAGCAGTATGCATTGTTAGAGGATTTTTTTAGTAGCAGTGTTTAAATGTCGAAGCTGCTTTTCCCAGTTTTACCTAAGTGTATATTGTGATATTGTATTTGTCAGACTTGATTGTACCAAGTCTCTACACATGTTGTAATGCGCTTAGAGCCAAATATTTTTGTTTTTTGTAAGGGATAGGCGCAATATAAATACACTTTATTATTATTATTATTATTATGTAAGTGATGTGCATGACTGTGTTGTGCTTTTTTCTGAAAACATACAAGCAAATCAGCTTTGCAAATTCAATATCCATCACTTCCCTCCACCTACACAACAACCCCAAACCACTTCCTTTGAATACTAATAAGGCCTGGCGCTCACCTACGTAACTTCAGCAGGACAGACGACGCACTGCAGATTATTTTTTAAAATTCTTTTTATGTATTTAAATATTTGTTGAATTTATTGTGTGTGTGTGTGTGTGTGTGTGTGTGTGTGTGTGTGTGTGTGTGTGTGTGTGTGTGTGTGTGTGTGTGTGAGTACATGTGTGTGTGTGTGTGTGTGTGTGTGTGTGCGTGTAAATGTGTATGTGTGCTTGTGTGAGGCTGGGTGTGTGTCAAAATGTGTTGTGCAATATGGCATGAAAATCTTTTTAGATTTGTTGTTAAAAATTACAGCTTTGTATTCCATGTTTATTATCTTTTACGAAGTAATTATAGTTAAATAGTCTTTTATGTTTTTTATTTGTTCGACCTTCTTAGGATTATGGAGTTTTATGCACTGCCTTTTATAGTTAACTACATTTTTGTATTTGAAATAGTCCATTGTAGTCGGTGTAGGCCTTAAGCTTATTTTAATCGTTTGTCCAGTATTTAATTTAATTTTCTATTTTTGTATGAACTCAAATGTTTAGTGTTCTTAGTATGTCTTGTTAGGCTAAGTTCTATTTAATCAGAGTATGTTTGCGTGTGCTTATACCTAGTGATATTGTAAAGCGCATAGTGCTTTTAGTTGTGCGCTTTAGAAATCTCCTTAATAAATAAATAAATAAATAAATTATCCCAACCCGCTACACGTTGCGTGAAAGGAAAACAGGCCAAACTTAACACTCGTCATAATCCCTATCGCAGCATCAATAATATGCAGTGCGTCGTCTGTGCCGCTGAAACTGCGCAGGTATATTCTGCTCTTAAATATTAACCTACCACCGTTGCAAGCCACGCCGACGTCATGCGTGTGGTCGCAGTTGCCAGCGCTGAGTGTCAAGTTGCACTGTCCGATATGCTGCTCGGCCCCGACACACTGCACGCCGCTCAGCCAGATCCGTTCCTCGTCCGGTGCCTGTCCGAAACGGGCGTTGCCGTATGCACGTGCTCGGCCACTGAAACATTAGGTCACGAGGTCATCACACACAGCATGAACTGTGTCCTTTGCTTTGGTTGTATTTTGTCGTTGTTCTTATGCTTTTTCAAGATAACAATAAAAATGTACTCACCAGTACCAGGAACACGAACAATAAAAACACAAGACCGGTTTCGACGATTGTCTTCGTCAGCTACAAATACAATACTAAAACAAGAAATTCCTTCGAGGTAGGAAAAACACCCCCGTTGGTCAAAGGGAAATAACCATTCTCACTGCACCCATTCTCACTGCCACCAACTGAGAAGGTTATTTCCCTTTGACCATGAATATGTTTCTCTATAAGTCCTTGTAGAATCTTAATCCACCAATAACTCCCTAACCGTGTGTTTGACTGGTCCCAAGTTTTGTAAGGACCGTCTCAGGAATGTATAGAACCTGTTCACCAAGTTTGGTGACGATCGGTCCGTTCATTCTTGAGATCTATATGCGAACACAAACACACACCCAAACAAACAAACAAACACATCGAGCGAAACCTATACACACCCCTATACCGGGGGTGTAAAAACACAAGACCGGTTTCGACGATTGTCTTCGTCAGCTACAAATACAATACTAAAACAAGAAGAGCAAACGCTCGATCGAGTCACTTTCGCAGTTCTGAATATTATATGAGGCATCAGATGGACAGGAAGAAATTGCTATTCACAACACAATACAGATGTAAATAATTTGATGTAAAGAATAATCCTATAAAGTTTGAATCAAATCCGATGAATAGTTTCAGAGATATGATATTTCAATTTTTTTCCTTCAAGACATACCTGTGACCTTGAAAAAGGTCAAAGGTCACCAAAGCAGACGTCAAAGTGTAGAGGTCACTGGGAGTCACGTTCACATAAAATTTGAGCCCGGTCACTTTTATAGTTTCCGAGAAAAGCCCAACGTTAAGTTGTGTGTTGCCGAACAGAAAAGGCTAGTTATCTCCCTTGTTTTTCTGATAACGTTCGTAAAAGGCTACAGATGTAAATACTTTGATGTAAAGAATAATCCTACAAAGTTTCAATCACATCCGATGAACTTTGTCAAAGATATAAAATGTCTAATTTTTCCTTTGACGCTGACCTGTGACCTTGAAAAAGGTCAAAGGTCAACGAAACCATCGTTAAAGTGTAGAGGTCATTGGAGGTCACGACTAAACAAAATATGAGCCGGATCGCTTTGATAGTTTCCGAGAAAAGTCCAACGTTAAGGTGGTGTCTACGGACGGCCGGCCGGACAGACTAACACTGACCGATTACATAGAGTCACTTTTTCTCAAGTGACTCAACAAGGAGAGACGACAGAAGAGAAAGACCAAATCAGTACAGAAGAGAAAGACCAAATCAGTACAGAAGAGAAAGACCAAATCAGTACAGAAGAGGAGAGACAGCAAATAGCGTTGTAATAAAACGTGTTTCTGGTACTGGTGAGTACATTTTCATTGTTATCTTGTTACACCCCCGGTATAGGGGTGTGTATAGGTTTCGCTCGATGTGTTTGTTTGTTTGTGTGTTTGTGTTCGCACATAGATCTCAAGAATGAACGGACCGATCGTCACCAAACTTGGTGAACAGGTTCTATACATTCCTGAGACGGTTCTTACAAAACTTGGGACCAGTCAAACACACGGTTAGGGAGTTATTGGTGGATTAAGATTCTACAAGGACTTAGAGAGAAACACCCCCGTTGGTCAAAGGGAAATAACCATTCTCACTGCACCCATTCTCACTGCCACCAACTGAGAAGGTTCTTTCCCTTTGACCAACGGGGGTGTTTTTCCTATCTCGAAGGAATTTCTTGTTTTTGTTGTTTCTCACCTGCAATCTCTTGTTCCTATTTTTACATTTAGTCAAGTTTTGACTAAATGTTTTAACGTAGAGGGGGAATCGAGACTAGGGTCGTGGTGTATGTGTGTGTGTGTGTGTGTGTGTGTGTGTGTGCGTGTGTGTCTGTCTGTCTGTCTGTGCGTGTGTGTGTGTAGAGCGATTCAGACTAAACTACTGGACCGATCTTTATGAAATTTGACATGAGAGTTCCTGGGTATGAAATCCCCATACGTTTTTTTCATTTTTTTGATAAATGTCTTTGATGACGTCATATCCGGCTTTTCGTGAAAGTTGAGGCGGCACTGTCACGCCCTCATTTTTCAACCAAATTGGTTGAAATTTTGGTCAAGTAATCTTCGACAAAGCCCGGGGTTCGGTATTGCATTTCAGCTTGGTGGCTTAAAAATTAATTAATGACTTTGGTCATTAAAAATCTGAAAATTGTAAAAAAAAATAAAAATTTATAAAACGATCCAAATTTACTTTTATCTTATTCTTCATCATTTGCTGATTCCAAAAACATATAAATATGTTATATTCGGATTAAAACCAAGCTCTGAAAATTAAATATATAAAAATTATTATCAAAATTAAATTGTCCAAATCAATTTAAAAACACTTTCATCTTATTCCTTGTTGGTTCCTGATTCCAAAAACATATATATATGATATGTTTGGATTAAAAACACGCTCAGAAAGTTAAAACAAAGAGAGGTACAGAAAAGCGTGCTATCCTTCTTAGCGCAACTACTACCCCGCTCTTCTTGTCAATTTCACTGCCTATGCCGTGAGCGGTGGACTACGAGTATACGGTCTTGCTGCGTTGCATTGCGTTCAGTTTCATTCTGTGAGTTCGACAGCTACTTGACTAAATATTGTATTTTCGCCTTACGCGACTTGTTATATTTAGTCAAGTTTTGACTAAATATTTTAACGTAGAGGGGGGAATCGAGACGAGGGTCGTGGTGTATGTGTGTGTGTGTGTGTGTGTGTGTGTGTGTGTGTGTGTGTGTGTGTGTGTAGAGCGATTCAGACTAAACTACTGGACCGATCTTTATGAAATTTGACATGAGAGTTCCTGGGTATGAAATCCCCATACGTTTTTTTCATTTTTTTGATAAATGTCTTTGATGACGTCATATCCGGCTTTTCGTGAAAGTTGAGGCGGCACTGTCACGCTCTCATTTTTCAACCAAATTGGTTGAAATTTTGGTCAAGTAATCTTCGACGAAGGCCGGGATTTGGTATTGCATTTCAGCTTGGTGGCTTAAAAACTAATGAGTGAGTTTGGTCATTAAAAATCTGAAAATTGTAAAAAAAAAATATTTTTTATAAAACGATCCAAATTTACGTACATCTTATTCTTTATAATTTTCTGATTCCAAAAATATATAAATATATTATATTTTGATTAAAAACAAGCTCTGAAAATTAAAAATATAAAAATTATTATCAAAATTAAATTGTCCAAATCAATTTAAAAACACCTTCATCTTATTCCTTGTCGGTTCCTGATTCCAAAAACATATAGATATGATATGTTTGGATTAAAAACACGCTCAGAAAGTTAAAACGAAGAGAGGTACAGAAAAGCGTGCTATCCTTCTCAGCGCAAGTATTACCCCGCTCTTCTTGTCAATTTCACTGCCTTTGCCGTGCGCGGTGGACTGACGATGCTACGAGTATACGGTCTTGCTGCGTTGCATTGCGTTCAGTTTCATTCTGTGAGTTCGACAGCTACTTGACTAAATATTGTATTTTCGCCTTACGCGACTTGTTACATTTAGTCAAGTTTTGACTAAATGTTTTAACGTAGAGGGGGAATCGAGACGAGGGTCTTGGTGTATGTGTGTACGTGTGTGTGTGTGTCTGTGTGTCTGTGTGTCTGTGTGTGTCTGTGCATGTGTGTGTGTGTAGAGCGATTCAGACTAAACTACTGGACCGATCTTTATGAAATGTTACATGAGAGTTCCTGGGAATGATATCCCCGGACATTTTTTTTCTTTTTTTCGATAAATGTCTTTGATGACGTCATATCCGGCTTTTTGTAAAAGTTGAGGCGGCACTGTCACACCCTCATTTTTCAATCAAATTGATTGAAATTTTGGCCAAGCAATCTTCGACGAAGGCCGGACTTCGGTATTGCATTTCAGCTTGGTGGCTTAAAAACGAATTAATGACTTTGGTCATTAAAAATCTAAAAATTGTAAAAAAATTTTTTTTTCATAAAACGATCCAAATTTACGTTCATCTTATTGTTCATCATTTCCTGATTCCAAAAACATATAAATATGTTATATTTGGATTAAAAACAAGCTCTAAAAATTAAATATATAAAAATTATTATCAAAATTAAATTGTCGAAATCAATTTAAAAACACTTTCATCTTATTCCTTGTTGGTTCCTGATTCCAAAAACATATAGATATGATATATTTGGATTACAAACACGCTCAGAAAGTTAAAACGAAGAGAGGTACAGTAAAGCGTGCTATGAAGCACAGCGCAACCGCTACCGCGCCAAACAGGCCCGTCACTTTCACTGCCTTTTGCACTAGCGGCGGACTACGTTCAGTTTCATTCTGTGAGTTCCACAGCTTGACTAAATGTAGTAATTTCGCCTTACGCGACTTGTTATGTTTTTTTGTTTTTTGTTCAGTTGTTTGTTTCGTTTGTTTTTTGTCTCAAAATTGATAGTTGTATTTTTTGGACGTGACCATACTAATTATATAGGAGGTTATTCCTGTTGATAAGTTTTTTTTAGTTAGTGATGATGTTGTTTTTATATTTAGTCAAGTTTTGACTAAATATTTTAACATCGAGGGGGAATCGAAACGAGGGTCGTGGTGTATGTGCGTGTGTGTGTCTGTGTGTGTGTGTGTGTAGAGCGATTCAGACTAAACTACTTGACCGATCTTTATGAAATTTGACATGAGAGTTCCTGGGTATGAAATCCCCATACGTTTTTTTCATTTTTTTGATAAATGTCTTTGATGACGTCATATCCGGCTTTTCGTGAAAGTTGAGGCGGCACTGTCACGCCCTCATTTTTCAACCAAATTGGTTGAAATTTTGGTCAAGTAATCTTCGACGAAGCCCGGGGTTCGGTATTGCATTTCAGCTTGGTGGCTTAAAAATTAATTAATGACTTTGGTCATTAAAAATCTGAAAATTGTAAAAAAAAATAAAAATTTATAAAACGATCCAAATTTACGTTTATCTTATTCTCCATCATTTGCTGATTCCAAAAACATATAAATAAGTTATATTCGGATTAAAAACAAGCTCTGAAAATTAAATATATAAAAATTATTATCAATTTTTTTTTTCGAAATCAATTCAAAAACACTTTCATCTTATTCCTTGTCGGTTCCTGATTCCAAAAATATATAGATATGATATGTTTGGATTAAAAACACGCTCAGAAAGTTAAAACGAAGAGAGGTACAGAAAAGCGTGCTATCCTTCTTAGCGCAACGAATACCCCGCTCTTCTTGTCAATTCCACGTGCACTGCCTTTGCCACGGGCGGTGGAGTGACGATGCTACGAGTATACGGTCTTGCTGCGTTGCGTTGCGTTCAGTTTCATTCTGTGAGTTCGACAGCTACTTGACTAAATATTGTATTTTTGCCTTACGCGACTTGTTTGTTCGTGGGTTTGTTTGTGAGTTTTCGTTTGTTTTGTTACTTACTTATGATCACTGCTTGCTGTGCACGCGTGCACTCTCATTGTGCGAGTGTTTGTGTGTTATTTAGATGTATATTATGCTAGCTTAAACGCCCTTTGGGCCTAAAGCCGAATAAAGCCTTGAAACTTTGAAACCTTGTTAAATCATTAGCTTATGATTACGGATATTCCAAGGCTTTTACATACATGATAAACTTGCTTTTGTTTGAACGCTTACGGCTAGAGGACATCCTGGCTGCCTAAAGAATTTTGTGTCAAAGGTAATGAATAAAAAATGCATAAAAAACAAGCAAGACCTGAAAGTAAGTAAAGTTCAAATAAAAACCCATCGAAGATGTTTCACAGCATCACTCATCCTTGATTTTTGTCTCTTGTGTCTCTTGGCTGTCCCTTTAAAATACCGATAGTTCAAAATAATTCAGTTTTTGTGGATGTTTCGTTTTGCCCTGAAATAAACGTTCCAACATTTTTTCCCTGTTATTTTCTCATTATTGTTCGTTAACTTTTAAGACAACTTGGTCGACGTACTAGGAAACGTTTCGTTATGTGTATGGTAAACGTTGCAATAACAAACCATTCTTGTTTGCTTTTTTATCCATGATTTTTTTTAACGTTAACAGTCTATTTGTTTCGGATTAAGAATAAAGGTTCTTCTGAAATCTTACCTGTTGTATCCGAGCTGTCTGCAGACAACGCCAGCGGCACTGTCGTCAAAGTTGAGATCGCACACCGTTCCCCAGAACCCTTGGTACAACACCTCTACCCTGCCTGAGTCGTTACCACCTCCGTTCGTCAGTTTTACTTGAAGGTCGAGTTCACCAGCTACAAGATAGATGTAAGATATATTTTGATATCACACTTTCAGCGAGATGAAAAGCGACCAATTATTGGGAAGAAAAAAACCCAGTTCCTAGAACCCTTGGTACTACACCTCCACCCTGCCGGAGTCGTTTCCGCCACCGTTTGTCAGTTACACCTGAAGGTCGAGCTCACCGGCTGCGAAAGCGAGAATATAATTTGATATCACACCCTGTGAAAGAAAGAAATTAATTACTCAAAGTCCATCCGGGCTGTTGGTTTTTGGTATGTGTCCAAGTGAAGGGCAGGACGGAATGTATGTTCATATACTCAAAGAAAGACAAAAAAAGAAGCAAACGACAGGAAAGATTACAAAAGAACTTGAAGACAGACAGACAAGAAGCAGGGAAGACGAATGACGAAAGACACACTCACGGTCTGTGCAACGAACTCCAACGTCTTCATTGTGATCACATGTGTGTTCAGCTCAGGCTTTGAAATAGCACCAGACAATGGTGCTTCCCAAGAACAGAGATGAGTTATATACTTAAAGAAAATGTGTCAAGCATTTGACTTATATACCTAAAGACAGAAAAGAAGCAAAGAACGATAAAAAAAAAACCACTCACGGTTTGTGCAACGAACTCCTACGTCTTCTCCGTGATCGCAGTCGTGTTCCCCCCAGCCTTTAAATGGACAGCTGGCGAGTGAGCTTTCTCTGCCCGAACAAGCCAGGTCGTCCATCCAGATAGGCCCCCGACCTGCACCCACTCGGGTCAGCACCGTCCCTCCACTGACAGGAATAAAGTAGCAATTTAGTTTATGATTAAACACACACGCACGCTCACACATACACACACACACACACACGTGCGCACCTAACACACACACACACACACCCACACACACCCCCACACACACCCACCCCCCCTCCGATGATGATGATGCCTCTAGTAGATATCCATTTTCTAATGATTTCTCGTACCTGAGACCGAGCGTTGTACAGACGACGCTGGCATCTCTGGAATCAAAGGAATCGTCGCAGACCGTCCCCCAGTAGTTGTTGTAGCGCACCTCCACCCTCCCTTCATACTGGGATGCTCCGCCCACAAGACGCACAGCGATTGGTGGAGGGCTGGTCGTAGCTGCACGTGCATGTTCAGGACAATCAATCATTACAGAATGCAGAATCTGTAATCGCCCACGTTTGGGAATTTGCCTTGACATTCTCTCCAGCCAAGCTCACCCAACACACACTTCAGTCTCTAAAAACTGATCAACGACATCAATTTGAATACGATAGTGGAACTTACTGTTGTAACCAAGTACGCGACACACTCAAATCACCTTTTTGGAGGCAAAGCCAGTCAGACAGGTGAGTTTGGGCTAAGTTAATAGCCTTATAAAAAATCTGCTGTGTGTCTGTGAGCATCATCATCATCATCATCATCATCATCATCATCATCATCATCATCATCATCATCATCATCATCATCATCATCATCATCATCATCATCATCATCAAAATTCCAAAACTAGATAGACTGCTTACGTTCCAAAATTGAGCATAAAAACCATGAATGGTAAGTTATTGGAACGTGTAATTTATGACAAAGTAAAATCCGCCTCCTCCTCCTCCACGCCCTCCTCCTACTCCTCCTCCTCCTCATATTCATCATCATCATCATCGCCGTCGTCGTGGTCGTCGACGTTGTGGTCGTCGTTATTATCATCATTAGTATCATTGTTTATAGACGAACCTGGCATGCAAAATAAACCAGCGTCTTCGCCATGATCGCAGTCATTGACGCCCCATGGTTTTAGCGTACAGTCAGCCAATCCCTGCTCAGTACCGTTGCACGTGACATCGTCCAGCCATATGCTTCCGTTTCCCGGTCCGTAGAAAGCATTGGCCATGGGAATGGCCACGTACCTGAACAGGAAAAACAACAACAGAAAGTTAGTTTTTGGACGACATAAGTTTAAGATTAACATCGCTAATACTTGATACATTGATGCTAGCTTTGCCGAAAGCTGGAATTCGGGTTTAGTAACCGGGAAATCCAATATACAAAAGAAGAATGTACTCTTACGTCTTGTATGTAGGCATACGATCCTGGAAATGTCGAAGCAATCCACTTAGTCATTGATGAAATACAGCGCTTTCTGTCATGTTACCCCTCAAAATTGACACAAAACTTCTCGTATTTGCGATCAAAACATGCATCAGTAGAAATGGCATAACACAATACAATGAAAGCAAAATAGCGAAATACAACAAACGTGTTCTGGATAGATAATTGATTTGACTTTCTCCTTATATGCACAAGTTGCCAAGTTGTGCCTTTTCTAAATTTGTTATAATTTTTTAATTGGTACCTCACGTTTTTGCCAGGTCGATTTTGGGGGTACCTTTATTTTGGCGGCGGTCAAGTGACCGATTTAAATGAAATATTTGACCCGAAAAGGTTGCCAGATAGCCAAGTCGAGTGTCTTTAACGGTTAAGAAAGTTTGAACAAAATGACACGCGAATGAATGTTTTAGTTGGGGTACGCAAATGGGTGCAATCACGTTTTGCACTGTTTAGAAAGGCTCGCCGGCTATAGTATCTCTGTTTGTGTGTGTGGTCCAAATCAAAGCCTCACCCGCTGCCTTGGAAGCCCAGCTGGCGACAGGCCACAGTGGCCTCTGGCACGCCCCACCGGTCATCGCAGATGGTCCCCCATACGTTGTTATGGAGAACTTCCACCCGGCCTTGCTGGTTGTTGGTTCCGTTCACCACCCGTATCTGTAGGGCAGGGTTGGTTGCGGCTGAAGGAGAAGGGAAGGAGGGCTTGGATAATGTCTATAATGTATGCACATTAGAATATGCAAATTGGCTATGTAAATTCGAGTATAATGAAAATTGGTTTTGCACATTTGCATGTGTAAACTCGGGTATTTATGCAAATTAGTTATGTACATTTGCATATGCAAAATAGAATAAAATGGGGTACGCAGATTAAGGTATGCAGACACAACGCTTCCAAAAACTTGTGAATCTGAAAAGGTCTGTACCCTTCTGATATCCAATGTCTCTGATGATGCCAAAGTCTGAAACGTTCTGATGCGTCTGAACATTTCAAATCTCCAAATTTCTGAATCCTTTTGAAACTCAACGCTTCTGACAATTTCTAATAAAAAACATTTGTGAAAACTTTCTGAACTACACTACTCGTCATAAAAAACTGTACAGATGCGTTTGAGGGCAGACCTTTCTGATGAGGCCGTTTATCGTAAAACCAATTATATGACTGGAAAGGCCTTTTATTCCCCTAACTTATTCAGAAAACAGATTGAGTTTACATGATGTAGTGTTGATACAGTGGAACCTACAACACAGACACCCCCCAAAATCAAATTTGCAAAATCAAGGTTCCCGCGTTAAAATTGACAAAAAAATCAGAACTGCTAAAACGAAACATATTTAGCATGTCCTTAGACAAAACAATCAAATTTGCATCCAAATCAGTCAGTTTTGTTCGCATATCTTGTCTAACATGGACGCTATGGCATGCTGAACGGTGTAGGTGTCAATTCTCCCAGCAGGCATAAAAGGCAGTTTTTGTAGCCGTTTTAGCGGGTAATGAGGAAAAAAAATGGTACATTTGAGTAACTCGTTAACGCATTGTCTTCAAACTTTCAGTGATTTGTAAAGTCACAAATCTGTTATGTTTTGTATGACGAGTAGTGAAGATCCAACTCACTTGGGCCGCAGGAGATTCCGACATCCTCCCCGTGGGCACAGTTGCTGGTTCCCAGAGGTTGGTGCCTGCAGTCGTCCAGACTTGTCTCGTTACCAAGGCAACGTACGTCATCCATCCAGATGATACCGGTTCCGGCCGGGTAGGTGCCCTTCGGGAACACCCTGGGTACCGCGCTGCATAGAGATAGGTAGACAGTAGAGAGTGCGGAGGAAGTGGAAAGTACTTTGATTGATTTGTGTTACTGTTAGTGCTATTTGTTAAATTCTGCCGAAAAAGTTAAATTAACTTCGCGGTCAAAACAATATGATTACATAATATTCCAATTGAAGAAAATGTAAAATCAAATCCAAGCTTCGAATTCTTCCGGTGAAAACGGTTTGGTTTAGCATCTTAGATCTGCCAAGATCTGACACGTTAAGCCAAATAGTTGGGGTTTTTTTTATGGGAAGGAGTGCCTATACACTTTATACTTACCAGGGGATGACATTTAAACAAAAAGAGAAACACAACAGCTTGTAACCAGGTTGGGTACATTCTCAGTTAATATTTCGACAGCTTGTCGCTGCCTTCTTCAGGGTGGTAAAAAAGTAAAGAATCTGAATTACTTGGGGATGCTGAGCATAGCACAAGCCACTTTGGCGTCCCGGGCGTTGAAACCATCGTCGCAGACGGTGCCCCACTGGTTGTTGTAGAAGACCTCTAGTCGACCTTGTTTGTTCGAGGAGCCTCCTGACAGGCGGGCCTTCATTCCGGCGCTGGAGATCGATGCTGTGAAGAGCACACACATTGGCTGAGCGAAACTTGGGTGTGGCGATGTCATGGGTTAAACAGACAATGATTGGCTGAGCGAAACTTGGGTGTGGTGATGGCATGGTATAAACAGACAACGATTGGATTGGCTTAGCGAAAAAGGGCGTGCTAATGATAGGGGTAAAAGTGTCCGTGATTGGCCGAGGATACCATGGCGTGGTTAAATCAAGACTGCGAAAAACACGGGCGTAGACAATTTTTAAATTGCAGATGGAGATACCTGTTGTTATACGGCATCGGAATGCTTCGATAGACAGCTGACGACTAAGAAGGTCGATGAACAGGTCTATTTTACATAATGACTTGTTAAATGACATGAGGCTATATATATAGATTCACAATTTGGTACGCTGAACATTGTCAAAAAAACAATGAACATCCTTTTGCATTGAAGCCGTCGGACATATAGGTGGTCATTCTTTCAAATTCGATATTTTCTCTTCGAACTTTCTCTCAATACTCAACAACTCCCATCTTAACTGCAATTATAAAAGTATCCATAAAGTAATCATGTTCTCATGCATAACAAAAAGACTTCCCGATAAGATTGTTCACTTCTCAACACATGCATTTGGTCAAAGTCATCGAGAACCTATTTTGGGAAAAGTATTCAAAACAACGTGTGCAATTGACCTTTGAGCAAGTTTTCCCTGATGTCAAATATCCTCAACTTTATTTTCACCCCTGCACGTCATTCCGGCCCTACAACTAACCATCAGTAGAGAAGACCCCACAGCTGTTCCCAGGGTTTCATTTCTGAGTGTTTAGCTATAGGCAGGCTAGGCTATTTTTAGCACCCATCTTTCCCCCACAGCAGAGATAACACAGTGCCAGCCACTGATAAATCCCATCTCCCGGTATAGCTCGTAAGCATTTGGATATAACAAGCTAGCGACCTTAACTGTGTGCTGGCTGCAGCTGTTGCTAGCCAAAAGATCCTTCCCTAACTAAAATGCAAGCCAGGAACAGCTGTGGTACCCCCTCCCGTCCCCTCCCCCCACTGGTAAATCCCATCTCCCGGTATAGCTCGTATGCATTTGGATATAACAAGCTAGCGACCTTAACTGTGTGCTGGCTGCAGCTGTTGCTAGCCAAAAGATCCTTCCCTAACTAAAATGCAAGCCAGGAACAGCTGTGGTACCCCCCTTCCGTCCCCTCCCCCAACGTCTTCCGCCTGCAGCTATCCGTGTACGCCCCCCCCTCGCTCTTCGACACACACACATCCACAACTTACGCCCCCCACCCCCACCCCCCCCCCCCCGCCTTCGACACACACACATCCACAACTTACTGTCACTGCAGATGACCCCCACGTCCTCCGAGTGCTGACAGTTGTTGGTGCCCACTGGGGAGTGGTAGCAGTCCATGATGGAACTCTCGTTGCCCGTGCAACGGACATTGTCCAGCAAGATTCGACCTTGACCCGGGCCATAGCTACCCGCTGTTACTGCAACGGCTGCCCGTCTGTCATTTTTGAGGGAGAGAAAAAGTGAAGTTCAGATGCTGTGCTTGCGGGATTCACGGCACAAATTTGGCATTTTGAAACTTTAAAAAATCAATTGGTTGACAAATGAATTAATAAATAAACAGACTGACTGACAGACATGCATACAGACATGCAAACAGACATGGAAACAGACAGGCAAACAGACATGCAAACAGACAGGCAAACAGACAGGCAAACAGACAGACAGACAGACAAACTGACTGACTGACTTACTTAGTGACTGGCAGACAGACGGACAGACAGACTTCTTCTTCTTCAAGTTAGTGAAGAAATCCCTGTACAAGGCAACTATTCAGGGATTTCCTCACGGACAGACAGACAGACAGATAGACAGACAGATGAATACATAAATCAATAACAACTAATCATCCCTTCACTACTCTTGAATCCTCTCAAAGATCAAGACATAAAACAAAATGATTCATAATTAATATAAATTATTAAATAAATTATTTTCCTTTTTCTTTTTGTATTTAGTCAAGTTTTGATTAAATGTTTTAACATAGAGGGGGAATCGAGACGAGGGTCGTGGTGTATGTGTGTGTGTGTGTGTGTGTGTTGTGTGTGTGTGTGTGTGTGTGTGTGTGTGTGTGTGTGTGTGTGTGTGTGTGTGTCT
The DNA here is from genome assembly GCF_037325665.1 of Littorina saxatilis. NCBI lineage: Eukaryota > Metazoa > Mollusca > Gastropoda > Littorinimorpha > Littorinidae > Littorina > Littorina saxatilis. The sequence goes on from NC_090259.1 coordinate 17,780,990, forward strand.
GTGTGTCTGTGCATGTGTGTGTGTAGAGCGATTCAGAGTAAACTACTGCACCGATCTTTATGAAATTTGACATGAGAGTTCCTGGGTATGATATCCTCAGATTTTTTTGTCATTTTTTGGATAAATGTCTTTGATGACGTCATATTCGGCTTTTTGTAAAAGTTGAGGCGGCACTGTCACACCCTCATTTTTCAATCAAATTGATTAAAATTTTGGCAAAGCAATCTTCGACGAAGGCCGGACTTCGGTATTGCATTTCAGCTTGGTGGCTTAAAAATTAATTAATGACTTTGATCATTAAAAATCTGAAAATTGTAATTAAAATTATTTTTTTTATAAAACGATCCAAAATTACGTTCACCTTATTCTTCATTATTTTCTGATTCCAAAAACATATAAATATGTTATATTTGGATTAAAAACAAGCTCTGAAAATTAAAAATATAAAAATTATGATTAAAATGAAATTTCCGAAATCGATTTAAAAACAATTCTATCTATTCCTTGTCAAATGCTGATTCCAAAAACATATAGATATGATATGTTTTGATTAAAAACACGCTCAGAAAGTTAAAACGAAGAGAGGTACAGAAAAGTGTGCTATGCAGCACAGCGAAACCACTACCGCGCTAAACAGGCTCGTCAGTTTCACTGCGTTTTGCACGACCGGCGGACTACGGTCATTGTGAAAAAATGCAGTGCGTTCAGTTTCATTCTGTGTGTTCCACAGCTTGACTAAATGTAGTAATTTCGCCTTACGCGACTTGTTCTTTTTTTACTTACGATGGAAAGTGCAGTTGGCGACAGACCACCTTGGCGGCGTTGGCGTCAAAGTTATCATCGCACACGGTACCCCAGTCTCTCCCCACCCGTATTTCAACCCGACCGCTGTCAAAGCGACGTCTGTTGACACCGGCCAGCCGAAGTTGGACCGATTCTGAAAACAGTATGTGCATAGTAAGTGAGGCTTATTTGACCCGATTTTTTTTGTGATTAAAAAACCGATGAAATATGGACGAGGTAAAGTCCACGGATTTCACATTTGTACGTGTGAATAGTCTTAGAGACATGTGAACAGACAGCACAGGACAAATATAACTGCAATCAGCCGAAACATCATTTTCTACAACAACAACAACAACAACAACAACAACAACAACAACAACAACAACACTACCACCACCAACAACAACAATAACAACAACAACTAGTACTGCTGCAACGACAACAGACCAGAGACTACACGCAGCTGTGACCTTTGCAATAGAAACTGCAACTCCAGGATTGGCCATAACCGACGCCGCTCCAGCCGAGCAGGATGTTCCACCCGTTGTCAACCCTCAACGATTAAGGTCTCCATGACTACGTCTACGACAACGAAATCGACTACAAGTAGAGCTCAAATGTAATTGCAGTCACCCATACCATCGTTTTTTACAACTACTAAGTACTACTACTACCACTTTCTCATCCTCCTCTTCTTCTTCCTCCTCCTCTTCTTATTACTATTTTTTTTACTACTACTACTACAACTACTTCTACTACTACTACAACCTCCTCTTCCTCCTCCTCCTAGATCCTCCTCCTTCAACCACTACTACTCCTACTTCTACCACTACTACTCCTACTACTACCACTACTATTACTACTACAAACCCCTCTTCCTCCTCCTCATCCTCCTCCGCCTTCAACCACTACTACTACTACTACTACTACTACTACCACTACCACCACCACTACTACTACTATTACTACCACTACCACTCCTACTACTACTACCACTACCTCTACTACTACTACTACTGCTACTACTACCACTACGACAACCGCCCTGATATGGCCCTTCGTGGTCGGCTGGGCGTTAAGCAAACAAACAAACAAACCACTACGACAACGAAGACTACTGGTTCAACTCACGAGGGCTGCACTGCAGTCCGATGTCCTCGCTGTGTTTGCAGTTGGTGTTGTAGAAACCCTTGTTACCGCACTGAGCCAAGTTTTTCTCGGTGCCCGTACACTGAAGGTCGTCCAGCAGTATGGTGCCCGTGCCCGGTCCGTATATTGAGCTGCTGACGGCTAGGGCACTAGGGCTGACAAAGACAAAGACAAAACAAAAACCAACACTTTAATGATATACGATACCGAGACATGCACAGACTGGCGGAGACCTATTGAGTAATGTTCAACTGATGATATGACAAAAAAGTCACCCAGAAAAAATTCCATTCTCGATGTGTCTGTCATTGTCTCTGGAAACATACATAAACAGTGACAGAACTTTTACATGACACCATTACTCGCATTGTGGCCTCTTCTCGAACGTTTTTGTCGATTTAGAAGAGAGGGTAAAGAAAAAACATAATCGTTGTCGTGTCTTGTTAATAGACCTTCTTCTTCTTCTTCTTCTGCGTTCGTGGGCTGAAACTCCCACGTACACTCCTGTTTTTTGCACGAGTGGAATTTTACGTGTATGACCGTTTTTTATCCCGCCATTTAGGCAGCCATACGCCGTTTTCGGAGGAAGCATGCAGGGTATTTTTGTGTTTCTATAACCCACCGAACTCTGACATGGATTACAGGATCTTTTTCGTGCGCACTTGGTCTTGTGGTTGCGTGTACACACGGGGGTGTTCGGACACCGAGGAGAGTCTGCACACAAAGTTGACTCTGAGAAATAAATCTCTCGCCGAACGTGGGGACGAACTCACGCTGACAGCGGCCAACTGGATACAAATCCAGCGCGCTACCGACTGAGCTACATCCCCGCCCCTGTTAATAGACCAATATATATGTATATATCCAATCATCGCTCCCCCCCCCTCTTGATAAAACACGTGGCCTAGCTCAAGTTAAGTTTGCCGAACAGGACCAGTGGGGTGAAAGTAGCACGTTTTCGTCACTTCTTGAAGCCTCATCAGTGGGATTACACCATGTGCCATGCCATCTCATTTTGGCTTCCGTAGACCTGTCCACTCATCGCTCTCCCCTTGGGAGACAACCACATGGCCAAGCTATAGTGAAGTTGCCTAAACAGCGTCTTTTCGACAAATAATACATAGCGTATAAAACACCAGTTGTAAAGCCCAGCACACGACAGACTTACCGCAGTTAACTCGCTGGAGAAATACTGTTCAGCTTCCATGTACTTCACATTTTTAAACTCTCTTTGTAAAGCCCAGAATACAACAGGCCACTAAGGCTTCAGGGTTGCCGAAACTGTCATCAAAACAACAGTCCGTTTGCTGGAACAAAACGTGTTAGCTTCCATGTACTTCACACTCTTAAACTCACTTTGTTAAACATTACATACGACAGTCCACTAGGGCCTCAGGGTTGCCGAAACTGTCGTCAAAGCCACTGTTCATTCACTTGAACAAAACTTGTAAGCTTCCATATATACGTTACATTTATAACTCACTTTGTAAAGCCCAGCATACGACACGTACGCCACCATTGCCCCAGTGTTGCCGAAGCTGTCATCAAGACCACAGTTCACTCGCTGGACAAATACTTGTTAGCTTCCATACACTTTACATTTGATTACTCACTTTGTAAAGCCCAGCATACGACAGGCCACGAGGGCCTCAGGGTTGCCGAAGCTGTCATCGCAGACCGTGCTCCACGTGCCATTGTACAGAACCTCCAGTCGCCCGTTGGATGAGGATGTACCGTTTACCAGGCGTGCCCGTAGATTTACCCCTGAAACCAAATGATTCTTCGTTATTCTCACTTTTAACGCGTATATGTTGTCATAGTTTTCTCATGAGCAGGTGTTTACCTGATTTTGCTCCCGAAGAGATGTCTCCCACGTTTTCGCTATGTCACGATGAATCTTTGTTATTCTCACTTTTGACGCTAATATGCTGCCATAGTTTTCTTACGAACCAATGTCTACCTAGTGTTGCTCCTGGAGAGATCACCATTGATCGGTGAGGACAATTAAAGAGGTTCGTTTTGTTGCCAGAGCAACTCATCTCGCCCTAGTTCATTCATCGTTATAGACTCGTTATCAACATTTTTGATGCCAATATACAGCCATAGTTAATTCTTCGCTGTACTCACTCTTGATGCCAGAACACTCCCATACTTCATATTTCTTATTCTTACTTTGGACGCTAGCTCACCGCCATAATTCACTTTTCAATATCATCACTTTTGACGCAAGTACACCATAGTTTTTACAAACCGGTGTCTTACCTGATGACGCTCCCGGACAGATGACGCCGACGTCCTCGCTATGACGACAGTCTGTGCTGCCCAGTGCGTTGTGTTGACAGTTGAAGATGTTGGTTTCATTGCCAGAGCAGCTAACCTCGTCCAAGAGAATCGTTGAGTTGCCTGCTCCGTACACTCCACTGTTGCGAGCTTGAGCGTTAATTCTGTATGTGCAGACAATCAGTCGTTTATACATGTTGAGCGGTTGTTCAGCTCATGCAGATTGTCAGTAGTAATATCATAATATGGATATGAATTTGTAAAGGAAGGAAGAAATAAGGGGGGGGGGGGGAAGAGAAAACAATGAAGGAGAAATGACAAAATAAATCAAGAAATCAATAAACAAAACATTAGCTAGCCTCTCAACCCTCGACGGAGAGGAGTCTGGAAGACAATCTGTACGCCACTCAAACTGTTCACGCAACAACTTTCCAAAGATTTCGTTTTTTGATAAAAATCCTTCAAACATCTGCCGAAATTCGGATGACATTTAGTCACTATGAACGGCACTTTTAGTCCAAACTTACGTGGGAAAACCCAGCATCCGACAAACAACGGCAGCAGCTCTGTTGTTGAAGCGGTCATCGCAGACCGTCCCCCACGGCCCCGAGTTAAAGCTGACCTCCAAGCGGCCAGCATTCGGACTTGGGCCTACCAGTCTCGCCGCCAGGTGGTCAGTGTTACCTGCAATCAATGAGAGAGAAAATGCCACTTTAGCTTATTTCAGCAATTTATTAAATTACTTCGCAAAATACGAAGCCGTATAGATTTCAGCACAATTATTCAATTACTTCGCAAAATACGAAGCCGTATAGATTTCAGCACAATTATTCAATTACTTTGCAAAATACGAAGCCGTATAGATGTCAGCACAATTATTCAATTACTTCGCAAAATATGGAGCCGTTAATATGTTATCATAGCAGTAGAGAGCAACATGAAAAATGAAAAAGGTAATGGCAGTGAAAGAAAACAAGGTTCTGGGCTTATTATACCGGCTGAGCTATGCTGCCACAGAGTAATTTTACACTACTGATATGACTAAATCGTCAAGAAAAACTTCCTCCTCGAAATGCTCTGTCATTTCTCATGGGGACATGCCTAAAAAAGGACAGAGCTGTCACATAACTCCATTATTCGCTTCTTTCATTTTGAGATAGACTGTCAAGACAAAAATCGCTTTGGTTTTTGCATTGGTTGTCCTATCTCATTCATGAACGAAACAGATAAAAGTGTTAAGTTTTAGCTCTGTCCTTTCTTGTGCATGTCTCCAGGAAACAATGACAGAGAGGAAGTTTGTCGCGGTGTCTTAATCATATCTGCAGTGTAAATTTACTCATGCGGCCATTGCCATGCTGTGCATAGGTCGGTATCGTATTTGTTTAAACAAGAGCCGAATGCACTTACTCGGGCAGTACACGCCAGCGTCTTCCGTATGGTCGCAGTTGGTAATACCGAAACCGGAATGGCGACAGAAAGCGATGTTGGTCTCTGTACCGGTACAGGACAGGTCGTCAATCCAAATGGGTCCGGACCCTTGCCCGAATGAGGCCACTCCGGTTGCCACAGCGTTGGTGCTGAAATGGCCAAACAGTTAAATCATGTTAAAAAAAAAAATCCTGGTAATTAAAAGTCCTTTTCTTGAATTTGTTTCTGTCTGTCTGTTTTTCTGTCTTCATTTCGGTCTTCATTTCTGTCTATCTTTCTTTCTTTCTTTCGTTCGTTTGTTTGTCCGTTCTTACGCTCGCCGTTTTCACATTTAGTCAAGTTTTGACTAAATGCTTTAACATAGAGGGGGGAATCGAGACGAGGGTCGTGGTGTATGTGTGTCTGTCTGTCTGTCTGTCTGTGTGTGTGTGTAGAGCGATTCAGACTAAACTACTGGACCGATCTTTATGAAATTTGACATGAAAGTTCCTGGGTATGATATCCTCAGACTTTTTTTCATTTTTTTGATAAATGTCTTTGATGACGTCATATCCGGCTTTTCGTGAAAGTTGAGGCGGCACTGTCATGCTCTCATTTTTCAACCAAATTGGTTGAAATTTTGGTCAAGCAATCTCCGACGAAGCCCGGACTTCGGTATTGCATTTCAGCTTGGTGGCTTAAAAATTGATTATTGACTTTGGTCATTAAAAATCTGAAAATTGTAAAAAAAATTTTTTTTTATAAAACGATCCAAATTTACGTTCATCTTATTCTCCATCATTTTCTGATTCCAAAAACATATAAATATGTTATATTTGGATTAAAAACAAGCTCTGAAAATTAAAAATATAAAAATTATGATCAAAATTAAATTTTCGAAATCAATTTAAAAACACTTTCATCTTATTTCTTGTCGGTTCCTGATTCCAAAAACATATAGATATGATATGTTTGGATTGAAAACACGCTCAGAAAGTTAAAACGAAGAGAGGTACAGAAAAGCGTGCTATCCTTCTCAGCGCAACTACTACCCCGCTCTTCTTGTCAATTTCACTGCCTTTGCCATGAGCGGTGGACTGACGATGCTACGAGTATACGGTCTTGCTGCGTTGCATTGCGTTCAGTTTCATTCTGTGAGTTCGACAGCTACTTGGCTAAATGTTGTATTTTCGCCTTACGCGACTTGTTTCTTTCTCTCTTCTTTTCTTTATTTTTTTAAATGTTTTCCTTTTGTTTGTTTCTTTCTTTCTTTCATTCTTTTTTTCTTTTTTTCTTTCTTTCATTTTTATATTTAGTCAAGTTTTGACTAAATGTTTTAACATAGAGGGGGGAATCGAGACGAGGGTCGTGGTGTATGTGTGTCTGTCTGTCTGTCTGTGTGTGTAGAGCGATTCAGACTAAACTACTGGGCCGATCTTTATGAAATTTGACATGAGAGTTCCTGGGTATGATATCCTCGGACGTTTTTTTCATTTTTTCGATATATACCTTTGATGACGTCATATCCGGCTTTTTGTAAAAGTTGAGGCGGCACTGTCACACCCTCATTTTTCAATCAACGAAGCCTTTTGCACTAGCGGCGGACTACGTTCAGTTTCATTCTGTGAGTTCCACAGCTTGACTAAATGTAGTAATTTCGCCTTACGCGACTTGTTTTCCCTTTCTTTCGTTCTTTTTTTCTTTCTTTCTTTCTTTCTTTCTTTCTTTCTTTCTTTCTTTCTTTCTTTCTTTCTTTCTTTATATTTAAAAAAAATACCCGTCGAAGCCAGCCTGCTTGCAGATGACCGCAGCATCATTGTGGTCAAAATGGTCCTCACAGATGGTGCCCCAGGTGTTGTTATAATTCACTTCTACCCGACCAGCGTTGGCGCTTTGCCCATTGATTCTAACCTGTAGCGGGCTGAATCCTGCACAAATATAGCAATTAAAAATAACAATGAGAGGTACATGATTCAATGTGTGTGCAAGCCCTAATATTTCATCTTCAACTCCAATGTCCAATCGGTTCTACTCTACGGCTCTGAGACGTGGAGAATGACCAAGGTGACACAGCAGAAGATTCAGACTTTCATCAACACCTGTCTGAGGCGAATCTTCAAGATCAGATGGACAGACAAGATCTGCAACGAAGAGCTGTGGCAAAGGGCGGGCCAAGAGCCCGTTAACAGCCAGATTCTGGGGAGACAATGGGGCTGGATTGGACACACCCTTAGGAAACCAACATCCAGCATCACCCGCCAGGCTCTCACTTGGAACCCGCAGGGAAAAAGAAAGAGAGGGAGGCCGAGAAACAGCTGGAGGCGTGACACAGAGGCAGAACTGAAGAGGCAAGGCAACAGCTGGGCAGAAGCGAAAAGAACAGCCCAGAACAGGGTGCGATGGAAAAATGTCGTCAATGGCCTATGCTCCGCTGGGGGCAAAGGGCATAAGTAAGTAAGTAAGTAAGTAAGTAAGTAAGCACTAATATTCACCACCAATCTCCAGATAACGCTTAAAATATAGGACACCGATTGACCCCCAAAAATCGAATTCGCTTATATTTTGCTAATATTTTGCCTGTGCTATTTTCATAGTGTGTTGAAACAAGCGTGGAAAGATAGATACATCTACAGGACATATTTTATCACACAGACTTTTAAATATGATGACATGCCAAGAATCATAGCAATGAGGGTATTAAGATGGGGTATCTAACCGATTACCCACTTGACGGGAGGCGCCCAAATCTTCGTTGTGGTTGCAGTTTGTTGGAGGTGCTGTAACGATACTGCAAAAGGCATACTCCATATTCCAAGCCAACACAGTCTGACCTTTGAGGAGGGCGGTTTATTTGATTTCACTTATCCCCTTGACAGCCCACAAAATCTTAAGTATAAGGAGGGCGTTAAAGTTGATTCCAACCACCTGCTTGACAGCCCACAAAACCTTAGCTATGATTACGGTGTCAAATGTGAGCCTACTTACCTTCTTGACGGACGACTCTCAAGTCTTCAGTGTGATTGCAGTTTGTTTGTTGGTGCTACATGTACAACGACTTTAAGAGAAGCAGTCCTCCGGCAGTCCTCCGTATTCCACGCTATGAGGAGGGAGTACAATTTGATTCCACTTATCCACTTGGTAGTCCACACAATCTTAGCTATGAGGAGGGCGTACAATTTGATTCCACTTATCCACTTGGTAGTCCACACAATCTTAGCTATGAGGAGGGCGTACAATTTGATTCCACTTATCCACTTGGTAGTCCACACAATCTTAGCTATGAGGAGGGCGTACAATTTGAATCCAATTACCCACTTGGCAGTCGATGCCCAAGTCGTCATTGTGGTTGCAGTTTGTTGGTGGTACTGTAACGACACTGCGAGAGGTCTTTCTCCATTTTCCACGCCCACAACATCTGACGTGACCTATGCGGAGGACGTTAGGCTTGCTTCCCCTTTACCCACTTTACAGTCAATGCCCAAGTCTTCATTGCGATTGCAGTTTGTTGGAGTTTGAGAGAGGTCGTCCTCCATACTCCACGCTTACAAAAGTTAAGCTGTGAGGAGGGCGTTAAAATGTGATTCTACAGCGTTACATTTGAATCCACTTACCCACTTGACAGTCGATGCCCAAGTCTTCGTTGTGGTTGCAGTTGTTGGTGGTGCTGTAGCGACACTGTGCGAGACTGTCCTCTGTCCCCACACACCGGACATTGTCCAGTACAATGGGCAGCGTCGCTCCTGTCCCGCTCGCTGGTGCAACTTTGGTGATGATGGCGTGAGTGCTGTTAAAGATTCAAGGGTGGTATGTTTAGTGTTGTTATTGGAGAATCGTTTATGTTTCATTTATGATTTTTTTTCCAGTTTGTTTTACATACTCTTCGTTTTACGTGTATTATTGCGATTTATTATTTTTTTTATTATTTTCATTGTTTTCCTTTTTATTATCATTGGGTTTTAGTTTTTACGCGTCATTTTCACCAAGCCTTAGACTTTGTTCTGTTTAACTTAAACGTTAGGTACTGTCTGTCCTCTTTTTTTTGCTGAATTTCCTCTTTCTTTTTCTGTAATCTTTCCTATTATCTTTAAACTTTGTTTTGTTTTGGTGACGAAGATCTTGTGTCGAAACCGGTCCATGTTCGCGTTTATGTTTGATTGTCAATGTTTTTGGTAAGTACATTATTGTATTGTTATATTGTTCTAGTTCTTCTCGGCTTCAGTCTCTAAGTTCCTATTCTCATTCTTTGTCAGTGAATGTGTAATTTTCGTTTGAATGATGTATGTTTTTAAAGAAAAATCATGTATTTTGTATTTATTTATCAGGGAATGTCTTTATAACTTTTTGTTGTAACCATTTATGTCATCTGTTCCTTTCAATTTTTGTCTATTTAAAATATCAGTGAATATCTTATTTTGTCAAAAAATAGACAGACAGACAGACAGACAGACAGACAGACAGACAGACAGACAGACAGACAGGCAGACAGACAAAGACAAACACAAAAACAGATAGATAGATATATAGGTAGAAAGATAGAAAGATAGATAGATAGATAGGTAGATAGATAGATAGATAGATAGATAGATAGACAGACAGACAGACAGATAAATAGAAAGATAGATAGAAAGATAGACAGATACATAAATAAACAAATAAATGATTAAATAGAAATCAAAAAGACTGTCATCGAAAGAAGAGCCTACGAACTCACGTGTTGATTCCCAGCTCCCTGCAGACGACCATAGCGAGAGCGTTGGTGGCGAAATCGTCACACACCGTACCGGAGTGCCCGTTCACAACAGCGATCAGTTTACCGCTGCTTCCGCCTCCGTCAATAGTGCTCACGATTTTGGGCGCGCTTGACGGAGCTGAGATGGAGAAAAAATGGCGTGAAAATCCTTTAGAGTTGTTGATGGGCTGAGGTCTATTTTTATATCCATGTTTTATACTTGTTTTTCCATGTAAAAGTATGTTACAATTGTTTATGGGCTATGAGGTCCATTTCTGTATCCATGTTTTATACTTCTAATTGTTGATGGGCTGAGGTCCATTTCCGTATCCACGTTGCCTACTTGTGTGTCCTTACATGACATTGTATGTGTATGGGAGGCTATGCTTCAGTTAGCTCCGTCTGTGTCATGGATTGTTTCCCTTGGCGTCTTCGAGTCCCCCCCCCCCCCCCCCCCCAACGCATACACACATCGTCAAACACACAAACACACACAAATACACTCACACACACACACACACACTCATACACACACAGCCACACACACACACACACACACACACACACACAAACACCCCCCCCCCCCCGAACTCCACCCCCCGCACACACACAACCTTTCTAATGATCCGCATCAACATTCCACACAGATGTGTCTGTGTGCAACAAGTACCTGTGCAAGTGACGGCCACGTCCTCTTGGTGATTACAGTCGTTAACTCCCCACGGCTTGAGCGTGCAGTTGAGCAAACTCTGCTCGTTTCCTTGGCAACGGACATCGTCCAGCCAGATAGGACCCCGCCCTCCTGGGTAGTGGCCCCCCACACGTCCTCTGGAGAAATATAGGATAAGATAAGATAAGAAAAGAAAAGAAAAGAAAAGAAAGGACAAGACAAAACCAGACCAGACCAGACCAGACCAGACCAGACCAGACCAGACCAGATCAGATCAGAAAAGAACAGAGATGAACAGAAATGAACTGAAATGAACAGAAAAGATGGTTGGTTATTGTCTGTCAACTTCCCTTCAACCGACATGGCTATCCGGGATCGATTCGGTAAGGTAAGCTAAGGTAAGCTAGGGTAAGCTAAGATAAGCTGTGATAAGATCAGATCAGATCAGATCAGATCAGATAGGATAAGATAAGATAAGATAAGCTAAGCTAATTTGGTCAGTTCAGATCAGATCAGATAAGATCATGCGGGTTTTTTTTTTTTTTTAATTAACGAGGGTAATTATGTTAGCAATTGCTGTTTTATGCTTTCCTGTCCTGTTCCGTTTTGTCCTGTTTTGTATTGTCCTGTTTTGTATTGTCCTGTTTTGTATTGTCCTGTTTTGTATTGTCCTGTTTTGTATTGTCCTGTTTTGTATTGTCCTGTTATGTATTGTCCTGTTATGTATTGTCCTGTTTTGTATTGTCCTGTTTTGTATTGTCCTGTTATGTCTTGTCCTGTTTTGTATTGTCCTGTTATGTATTGTCCTGTTTTGTCTTGTCCTGTTATGTCTTGTCCTGTTTTGTATTGTCCTGTTTTGTATTGTCCTGTTTTGTATTGTCCTTTTCCGTTTTGTCCTGTTTTATATTGTCCTGTTTTGTATTGCCCTGTTTTGTATTGTCCTTTTCCGTTTTGTCCTGTTTTGTATTGTCCTGTTTTATATTGTCCTGTTATGTATTGTCCTGCTTTGTATTGTCCTGTTATGTCTTGTCCTGTTATGTATTGTCCTGTTATGTCTTGTCCTGTTTTGTCTTGTCCTGTTTTGTCTTGTCCTGCTATGTATTGTCCTGTTTTGTCTTGTCCTGTTTTGTCTTGTCCTGTTTTGTATTGTCCTGTTATGTATTGTCCTGTTATGTATTGTCCTGTTTTGTCTTGTTTATTCCTGTCTCGTTTTATCTAGTCCTGTATTACCCTGTCTTTTCCCGTCCTGTCTTGTTTGATCAAGTCCTGTCCTCTTTTGTCTCACGTACCCTTGATAGCCCAGCATTTTGCAGACAACCTGTGCGCTACGACTGGTGAAGCTGTCATCACAGACCGACCCCCATTTGCCGTACACCTGAATTTCCACTCGCCCTTCGTACTTCGTCCGACCCCCGGACAAGCGGATAGGGAGATTTGTCACCGCACCACCTGAAACAGTTGCAATAATAACAATAAATAAAAAACAATGAACACTTCTCGCCAGAGGTCACGGCGATATACAATAGCATAAACACACACACACACACACACACACACACACACACACACACACACACACACACACACACACACACACACACACACACACACAATCAAACACACACACGCACTCTCTCTCTCTCTCACTCTCTCTCTCTCACATACACAAAAAAAAGACTTTCTCTCTCTCCCTGTCTCTCTCTCTGTCTCTCTCTCTGCCCCCCCCCCCCCCCCCCCCCCCCCCACTCTTTCACCCCCTCTCAATCCACTCTCCTACTCACTGGAACGAACGCAAATGACACCAGCGTCTTCCTTATGTTTACAATTGTTTGTCGTCCACGGTTTGTGATCACAGGCACTGATGGCGGGTTCTGTCCCCCTGCAAGTGACGTCATCCAGCAGGATAGGTAGCGCTGTGTTCCCCGTGCCGTTGCTGAAGTAGGCCGACGTAATGGGTACACCAACAGTACTGGAATAAACAACAAGTCGCGTGAAGCGAAATTAATACATTTGGTCAACCTGCGAACTCACAAATCCCAAAACAAAGAGATTGCCAACGTTCCAAAATTCAGAATAAAAACACCAAGAAAGGTAAGTTGTTGGATCGAACGTTTGTTGTTGACAAAACTATACGTTACATTCACAGATATGTGACCCTCCACCACGAAATGAGTCGCATGTCACATCGCGCGGTTCTGCGCTAGGCTTAATAAAAGTCCGGGGAGTGTCTGGTAACAGTGTGAGGGTCACCTTAGTCACAGGCTTATAACTCAAACCGTTTTCGCTCTTTTCTAAAACGGTTTTCACCACTGGATAGAGCATAAAAAACTCTTTAGAAAAATGTAAAAAATATGAAAATCATGCAAAGGTGACACGCGACTCATTCCGTGGTGGAGGGTCACATATGTCGACCCAGCTGTCTTTTATCTTGTGTCTTCTCCCCAAACGGCAGCACCTCTTGTGAGCTAAGTCTTTTTTTGTTTAATTAATATTTGTTTGTCTATGCACTTAAAAGACTGCTGGGTCGACATTTTTTTTTAATTTTAATTTTTTTAATATTTTTATTTTATTTTTTATTTGTGACTGCAAAGAATTGTTTTGTCAATAACAAACGTTACAACAACTTACCTTTCTTGTTTTTTTTATTCAGCATAGCATATCTATATATTTTTGGAATCAGGAAATCATAAATTGGATCGATGACTACAATTTTAATTTTGATTACAATTTTCAGGTTTTTAATGACTAACCTCATTTACATTACATAGGCCTATAGATCTATATGTTTTTGGAATCAAGAAAGGATAAGGAATGAGATGAAATCAGTTTCGATGTAAAGTTTGATAAAGATCTGTCCGGTAGGTTTCCTGGAATTGCTGTCCACTCACACACACACACACACATACATACACACACCTCTGCCCTCGTTTGGATTCTCGGTTTATGTTAAAAAAAGAAGTCACAATTGACTAAATGTTAAACTAATAGAAAGATGCATAGATGATTAAATAAATGAAGGAATGAACGATTGAATGAATAAATAATGCATTTACAAATACGTCGACACATGAGTGAATGAATGAGTGAATGAATGAATGAATGAAAGAATAAATGAGTGAATGAGAGAATGAATGAACAAATGTCAAATGAAATGAATGCATGAATAGTACATAAAATACGTAGTTGAATGAATGAATGAATAAATGCGTGGACAAACAAACAAACAAACAAACAAACAAACAAACACAAATAAATACAATCAGAGACAAAGCCCAACAAAAGACAGACTGTGCGCAAACTTTCAGGAACCAAGGACCCCCCCTTAGATCCAGCCAGCTATGGATGAATTATTCCACAATAACAAAAGCTACTAACCCAGTAAACTTGAGCTGGTTACAGACCACCTGGGCCGACTTGTCATCCCAGTGGTCATCGCAGATTGTCCCCCACTTGCCGCCATGTTGGATCTCGACTCGCCCCTCCATGTTGGAAGTCCCGCCCACCAGTCGCACCGTATCGGCAACCGCTGCGGCTGTACGAGACACATACACACAAGGTACAGAATACAGTATTTATTGAGCCAAGGTTGCTTGGTTATCACTGTGTATAGTCTGTTTAATTTAAAGCCATATGTACTCGATGACTATACACGCTAATTGCTTTACCAACAGCTGGAGACATGCTAAATTAAGTTCCCTGCAAAATATTGTGGTCTAGGACCCCTTCAATGTTGAGATATTTGAATTTTCATTTTGATCTGGATCGTCCTATTTATAGATTTGCCAACAGAGGTAGCGTTGACGCAAGGGAAATAACTCCGCGTCTTTGTTTACATCCAAAGTTTTTGAGACTCTAAAACAAGCTGTAATGCATGTATATGGTCCGCGCATGGCGACATATCGTCATTACATGGTCTTATGGTGCGTTTGACATCGATTATGGGCAAACTACACTTTGTAAACACGGGAGCGCGTATGCTATTTGAGACCGAGTTTGTTTGCTTTTTCAGTTCACATGGCAATTTCCCAGCTTAGAAATATTTACAATGAGGTCTATCCCCGTAGAAAGGAGGTTCTGAAAGACACTACATTGGGG
>NC_090259.1:17801105-17803605 GCF_037325665.1 Littorina saxatilis
TAGCTTCAATCTTCCGGCAATTCAAGGGGTAAATGATGTCGTGAATCGCTTAACATGCTTGCAGGCTTTTACATGCATGGGACAATAATAGCTTCAATCTTCCGGCAATTCAAGGGGTAAATGATGTCGTGAATCGCTTAACATGCTTGCAGGCTTTTACATGCATGGGACAATAATAGCTTCAATCTTCCGGCAATTCAAGGGGTAAATGATGTCGTGAATCGCTTAACATGCTTGCAGGCTTTTACATGCATGGGACAATAATAGCTTCAATCTTCCGGCAATTCAAGGGGTAAATGATGTCGTGAATCGCTTAACATGCTTGCAGGCTTTTACATGGGACAATAATAGCCTCAATCTTGGACGCATTGCAAAATTCTACAGCGTGTTTGCTTTGGAATTAATATTGTTACTTCTGTATCAGTCTGCAAAATTAATTCAGAAAAAACACATTCTGTTATGGATGGGAAGCAGCCAGGCTGACGATGGATGGCGTTTATTCATTCTAAGTGAAAAGATGTTCCCTCCCATATTATGATCAATATCAATCAATATGAGGCTTATATCGCGCGTATTCCGTGGGTACAGTTCTAAGCGCATTATTTTTATTTTATGCAATTTATATCGCGCACATATTCAAGGCGCAGGGATTTATTTATGTCGGTGTGAGATGGAATTTTTTTTACACAATAGGCCTACATCACGCATTCACATCGGCCAGCAGATCGCAGCCATTTCGGCGCATATCCTACTTTTCACGGCCTATTATTCCAAGTCTCAAGGGTATTTTGGTGGACATTTTTTATCTATGCCTATACAATTTTGCCAGGAAAGACCCTTTTGTCAATCGTGGGATCTTTAACGTGCACACCCCAATGTAGTGTACACGAAGGGACCTCGGTTTTTCGTCTCATCCGAAAGACTAGCACTTGAACCCACCACCTAGGTTAGGGAAAGGGGGGAGAAAATTGCTAACGCCCTGACCCAGGGTCGAACTCGCAACCTCTCGCTTCCGAGCGCAAGTGCGTTACCACTCGGCCACCCAGTCATAATCTTTCTTTCTTTATTTGGTGTTTAACGTCGTTTTCAACCACGAAGGTTATATCGCGACGAGACCCAGTCATAATGATTATGACAGTGATGGTGGCTACTACTTGGTAAATGTGATGTATTTGATGTCTGTAACCGCCCGACACTGCATGGCAATTATCCTGGTTTGTATAAGGACAGTAACGTTTTGAGTTTTGAGTCTTAAGTCTCGATTCCTCGGATCTGATCAGTGGAAAGGAAGCTTTTGGCGGCATTCCCTCTTATGGACAAGTATGGTATCTAACATACAGCTCCGCCGGGGAATAAATGTACTAGCTAACACGATCGATTTAACAGGAATGAAGGTATCAATGATAAATCAAAGTGTCGGGAAACAACAAATTGACAGCCGGTGAGACACACACAGTTCTTCTTCTTCTTCTTCTTCTTCTTCGTTCATGGGCTTAGACTCCCACTTTCACTCATGTTTTTAGCCCGAGTGGATTTTTACGTGTATGGCCGTTTTTACCCCGCCATTCAGGCAGCATACGCCGATTTCGGGGGAGGCATGCTGGGTATTTTTGTGTTTCTATAACCCACCGAACTCTGACATGGATTACAGGATCTTTTCCGTGCGCACTTGGTCTTGTGCTTGCGTGTACACACGAAGGGGGTTAAGTCACTAAGCAGGTCTGCACATAAGTTGACCTGGTAGATCAGAAAAATCTCCACTCTTAACCCACCAGGCGGCAGCGACCGGGATTCAAACTCACGACCTCCCGATTAGGAGGCCGACGTCTTACCACCACGCCACTGCGCCCGTCTACACACACAGTTAAAAACACAAACGGAAACTGTTACTACAAAAACAGCACAATTAAGAAGTCAGGTTCCTTTTGCTTTTCGTTTCGCTTTTTGTTTCCTGAAAGTTGTCCAGAAGACGCCTCTTTAGGCGAATATTTTACTTTTAGTAGTGCTATCTCTATCTTGCTGAGTAAAGAGTTTTTAACAGAATATGGTATTAATGGTCCGATTGCCGACAGTCAACAACCGATTTCCGAAATAAACCCTCGGTTACATGCGCATGACATGCAAGTAAGTCAGTCTGGCTAAACGGTTAACCTTGCGTATAGTTGTACCATTGGGGTAGGGACTATTTGACCCCAAAACTGAATGGAAACCACTCGACATAAGTGTGTGGTGATATGATCGTGCTTTCAGATTATTTGAATAACTTTAATGTGTCAGTATGTATATCATTCGCCGGTCCCAGCTATTTACTGTCAAAAGTCGTGACATATTACTGTACATAATGACACTTTACAATGATGTTTTATAGATAACCACAAGGCGACCGCAATTTCACCTCATTACTGAGAATGGTAAAGGTAAAGGTAAAGGTATTCCCATAACCATCTGGTCGTAGGGGAGAGAGATGTTAGAGATCTCAACTTTTCTGGGGGCCAGCTTT
>NC_090259.1:17806105-17824319 GCF_037325665.1 Littorina saxatilis
CTCCAAAGGTGATTAACACGGTTACATTCGTCGACAAGGATGGGACTCGATATGGTCAGGAATGGCATTATGGCCACTGAATCATTTTCGTGCTGTTCCCATTCCACGAATCTGGGAGGGACCTAAGCTTGGCGGGTCCATTGTTCGGACCCGGCGAAGCCGGCGTACGGCTCTAAGTACTTCTTCCCGGCGAAGCCGGCTACCCGGCGAAGCCGGCTACCCGGCGAAGCGGGTATTCATCTAGTATATATATATATGAGTCTCTTACGTACAGCGGTAAAGGTGCGTTTAACCGACATAAGCCCACATCTCATTTTTTCGCTATTGATGTGTGGGTTTTGTGTCTTGTAAACATATCTAACTCCCTGAAACGGGATGTGTGTTTGAGCGTACTCAACATCTACAGTAATTCATTTCTAATAACAAGAAAACCACTTTTGCATTAAGTTAAAATAAACAGTTTCTCTTCGTTAAGATGTATAAAAAAAATTACCGTTAACTGCACCAACAAACACTTGCAAATTTGAAAATTACCGTCTACACAAAATTCAGGAAAAGAAAGCACTGAAACTAATTGTTTATGTATTGTGGTCAGAGCCTACTTAATCCAATTAAGAACAGAAATCTAAACTATCACCTCAATATTAATGCCAGAAGTGGATCGCATTCTGCGTCCTTAAAAAGGGACAGTGGGCTTAACTGGGTTTTAAAGCTTGGGGTTGTCCCTAAAGCAGTGCATTTCTATGGATATTATAGAAATGAAGTTGAAGTAAAGACTAGCAATGTATTGTACGTGTTTTTTTAGGTTCTAAATATGCTATGAACAACGGAAAAGGTGCGTTTAAATCAATCAATCAATCAATCAATATGAGGCTTATATCGCGCGTATTCCGTGGGTACAGTTCTAAGCGCAGGGATTTTTTTTAATATTTTTTTTTTAATGCAATTTATATCGCGCACATATTCAAGGCGCAGGGATTTATTTATGCCGTGTGAGATGGAATTTTTTTTTACACAATACATCACGCATTCACATCGGCCAGCAGATCGCAGCCATTTCGGCGCATATCCTACTTTTCACGGCCTATTATTCCAAGTCACACGGGTATTTTGGTGGACATTTTTATCTATGCCTATACAATTTTGCCAGGAAAGACCCTTTTGTCAATCGTGGGATCTTTAACGTGCACACCCCAATGTAGTGTACACGAAGGGACCTCGATTTTTCGTCTCATCCGAAAGACTAGCACTTGAACCCACCACCTAGGTTAGGAAAGGGGGGAGAAAATTGCTAACGACCTGACCGTGCCCAGGGTCGAACTCGCAACCTCTCGCTTCCGAGCACAAGTGCGTTACCACTCGGCCACCCAGTCGTCGTCCCTAAATTCGGTGCTGTTCATGAACATAACGAAAGTAAAGTTAGAATTAGAAATTGGAATGCACTGTAACTGCTTTTAGAATTGTTATGTATTTCGGAGTAAAAACCGTACGTCCAAAGGTTGGGGTTGTCCATAATTAGTGCATATTTATGGATATTACAAAGGTGACGTTATGGAAATTACAGAGGTGAAGTTATGGGCATTACAGAGGTGAAGTTATGGAAATGACAGAGGTAAAGTTATGGAAATTACAGAGGTGAAGTTATGGACATTACAGAGGTGACGTTATGGACATTACAGAGGTGACGTTATGGACATTACAGAGGTGACGTTTTGGACATTACAGAGGTGACGTTATGGAAATTACAGAGGTGACGTTATGGACATTACAGACGTGACGTTATGGACATTACAGAGGTGACGTTATGGACATTACAGAGGGGAAGTTATGGTCATTACAGAGGTGGAGTTATGGACATTACAGGGGTGAAGTTATGGTCATTACAGGGGTGAAGTTAAAATGAAGCATTGCAATGTTTTGTTCATGCTTGTAAGTTATAACATTGTCTGCACGAACGTAAAAGGTATGTTTAAGGTTTGATGCTGTTATGACGAAAAAAATCGAGAGCCCGAAATCAAGGAAAGGTTTTGCACATGGGAGAAATGAAGTTAAAATAAAAAATTGTAATGAATCAAATACGACAGTAAAGAAAATGAAATGATAAGTATACGGTCGGAAAAAAATTACCGAGCCGAGCGAGGCCAAAAATTGATTAGTCTTATACGTACTTATAGTCAAGCATTAAGCAATCTCTACTACTTTACTTCACTACTAGTAAAACCAACATAGTACAAATTAGTGAAGTGTTTTGTTTTTCCCATTCAAAGCAAGATAAAACCCACTCCACTGGAGTGTATCAAGTACCCAGAGATTGATCACACACACTTTAAAATGGAAAGACTGTTCACTTTGATCCAAAAATGCAGCACGAATGGCCTACATCAGTTTTCAAGAAGACAAATTGAAGCACGCAGACATTTATATTAAAGGACAAAGACATTTATAATGAAGCACAAAGACATGAATATGAAAGCAGGCAGACATTACTACTGAAACACAAAGTCGTTGATATTGATTTGAACTTGAAGCATACGATAGTAATACTGAAGTACAAAGACATTAATATTGAAGCACAGAGACGTACATATTGAGGCACAATGATATTGATATTGAAGCACAGAGACGTACATATTGAGGCACAATGATATTGATATTGAAGCACAGAGACGTACATATTGAGGCACAATGATATTGATATTGAAGCACAGAGACATACATATTAAAGCACAGAGACATTTATATTGAAACACATGTGTATCGAAGCACATATACAAAGACATCACATGTGTCATTGAGAGACAGAAAAGAAACACAGACGCTGTATCAACTTCTGCTTATTGTTTTAAATTGTTTGAAGTTAGCTTCTTCTTGAAGCAAACAAACCTCACTCATGCCCCTTAACCGAGAAGAACGATATCTTTGCAACTTACGACACTTTTATGCATGTAACGTCCTCAGGGAATTACATCCCTAAACACTGCCAATATCATTATGTATCATGCATATATTATATGCTATACATTTGAGGGAATTATTTTTCTTTAACTACGACGCAGTTGATATAGCGTATAGCTTATTGTGCATCCCAAAACGACATTAAAGTCGTGTCTGAACAAAGAGCTTTAAGCTGAGAATAGCAGCCAGAAATCCAGAACTCACCTATTGCCAGCAGAGACACGACCACGGCGACGACGAAAAAAGTTATCCTCTCTCTCGACACCATTTTGTTCAGATCTGTAATTGTTTTCAAAACAATCCTCCCACCCCCTTGACCAAAGTTTTTCTCGAAGTTTCGCCGTTGACACCCCTTGCCTCGCCTCCTCAACTGACAGGCATTGATATAACACAATATCACACCCGTCTGATAGTGTCCTGTAGTAGACAAGTCCAAAGGCGTCAGATTACCAGTGTTCAATAATGAGATTCAAAGCGAAGTAAAGAGAATCTAACGGCACATTTTTTCGCTACAAAAAAAAACTACAAGCTAAAAAAAAAAATCTGATTGTGCAATGAATCAGTTCCACTCAGTGCTGTAACAAAATGACACTGTCTCGGAACAGCCTATGGACTAGAAAAGGCTGACCCTTGCGACGAGTACGAGATTTCACGAGAATGTGGCCGTGTTCCACCCCCTAAAGTGTCATCGCTACCTGTTGTAAGTAAGATAACAAAAGTTATCGCTCTTTATCTGGATGAGCAGACCCCTTCGTACAAGGTGAAAGCCACACTTTAGACATTACCGTGTCACTGTTTGCATGATTATTGTGTTTGCCGGACACAACGCACGCACACGCTCACATAATTCATATACGAACACACTCACGCACGCACTAACACAAACCCATCCATTCCCCCCCTCCCCTACACGCACGCGAACCTATACGTGCCTTGCACAATATACGAACACAGACAGACAGACAGACAGACAGAGACATACAGACTGACAGAGACAGACAGACAGACAGACAGACAGACAGACAGACAGACAGACAGACAGACAGACCGACAGACAGACACACACACACACACACACACACACACAAACACACACACACACACACACACTAACACACACGCACACATACAAACAGAAATAGTAAGTTAAATTGCAATTTGCGTCTTATGGCTCTATTTGCTGTGAGAAGAACTGAACCGAACCCCATAGTGTAGGACATACCTTTAACAGGGACAATCTGCCTTTTGTTCCGTATTGCGAAACAATAAACGAATTCCGAAAATAACTCTGTCGGGTTTTGTATGGGTTGCGAAAGAGTGAATGCCCTTGCTTTTTACTCGGCCAAACATTGGAGGGGCCAATCGCTAGCGAGGGGTGTGTCGGACACACGTAGGCAGGAGCACATGTGAAGTTATTCGTCAGAAAAAAAGCAAGACATTCCCTCTTTCAAAACCCACACAAACCTGACGGAGTTATTTCCGAAAATCGTCTATTTTGGCATGATCAAGTTAGTACACCTAAGGCGCTATTTTAGACAGTTTTCTGACGATTTGGACATTAAAAAGTGCAAGAGACATTAGCCGTAGAAACACTGCAATGGTTTGCTCAAAACTACTCCGAAATACTTGTAGGCTTTTGAATATTCAAGAAATCTGCCAGGCAATATTTTTTAAATTGGGAATTCCTGAGTTCTTTGTGGTAAATGTCATGCCTCTTTAAAGGCACAGTAAGCCTCCCATAAACCATCACAGATACTGTCAGGCTTTTACACACAGTACAAACACCCTTCCATTTGAACGCTCACCAAACGGGAACATCCTAGGTGCCCCACGTGAAGAGCGAGCAATTTTCCAAGAATTTATTTTTGCGTGGTTTATCTTACCCCTGAGCCATCGTGAACCCGTGTGATCCAGTTTCCCTTTTTCACAATGCAGTCGTCAGTTTGTAATTTGAATGCGGCTCGCTGTGAGCTTATCTGCAATAGCACGTTATTATGTACCTCTGACTTTTCACGAAACAAACGAATGTGGTTCATAAGAACTCGAGCGATGGCTTTTGACTGCCTATAAACCGTCGTCTGCTATGAAAACCACGACCTTGCGTGACCCTGCTTCCGGGCTTTTCTTTTTTCAAACTTTCAAAACTTCGAATTGTACTGATCTTGTCTTGATGAAAAAATAATTCTTTTATGATTTAAGAATGTTTGTGTAACAAGCTGTCAATTTATTATTTAGATTTTAAAAGTTAGGTCTAGCGCCAAAACGCACAATCATCGCTCCACGGCTATCGCCAGTTGAAGGGAAGTAACTCATTTTTGACCTGAGTTCAGGATGGGTCCGATTGAGATGGTCTCAATCCGAAAAATTAATTCTTTGAAAATTGCTCGCTCTTTACGTAGGGCACCTAGGATGTTCCCGTTCGGTGAGTGTTCAAATGGAAGGGTGTTTGTACTGTGTGTAAAAGCCTGACAGTATATGTGATGGTCTACGGGAGGCGTACTGTGCCTTTAAGTGATCTCAAGCTGCCTACAACGGAAAATAAACACATTTTTCACGGATTATCTTTGTTTCATGATGGTGTTGACAAGGCGAAAACTCGTCTTCTTTTCTTCTTCTTCTTCTCCTTCTTCGTTCATGGGCTGAAACTCCCACGCTCACCGATTGTTTTGCACGAGTGGATTTTTACGTGGATAACCGTTTTTTACCCAGCCATTCGGGCAGCATGCGCGATGTGTAGGCTACTATCTTTCGCTGGAGAAATTACAAGGCATCGATCGTTGTAGCAACAGCTGGCACAGTCAAGTGATTCCCCAGAAATACCCAAGTCCGTATT
This sequence comes from Littorina saxatilis, assembly GCF_037325665.1. Taxonomy (NCBI): domain Eukaryota; kingdom Metazoa; phylum Mollusca; class Gastropoda; order Littorinimorpha; family Littorinidae; genus Littorina; species Littorina saxatilis. The sequence continues at coordinate 17,811,894 of NC_090259.1, forward strand.
GTGAAATACAAGGTTCAAGTTTTCTCAGAAATGTAGCGAAAATCAAAGTTTTCCAGAGCATAGATTAAATCAATAAAACTCTTTTCTTTTGTGAAACCCAGGACAGATCTGTCGCGGCTGACATAATCGATTACATTAAAATAAAGGTGCCTCACACACACGCACTCACGCACGCAACCACGCACGCAACCACACACACACACACACACACGCATTCACACGAAGACAGACAAACAGACTGGCAGAGTCTTAAACAGCTATCCGATGAATATTAGATAGTGTTGATAAAGCAGACAGCCGCGAATTGGATTGGTTGGAGGTTTTGTGCGTTATTTTAACCAGTGCAAAATAACACACAAAACCTCCAATCAATCCGAACAATTTTGCCTATCAGCATGCGAGGTATAATGGACGGGGAGGACTCTATACTTAGCACTTTATCTTTGTGGGTCTGTGTATCCGCACTTTATTTCAAGATTCTATTACAAATATAGTAAGAAATTAAGAAGTACCGTTAAAGTAGGTCTTCCCTCAATAATCATAAACATCTGTGTAAGTCCAATTTGATTTTTTTGTAACACAAAATACAGCTTTTAAACATGGTCCGATAATGTTAATGGTGCTCTGGTTCAGAACTTGTATTGAGAAACCCATTTACTTTCGTTGCACGTAATGTTACTGCAGTAAGCGCTAAAGGGAACTTGGCAGGTACATTTTTGGTATTTTGCTCAGAAGATTGTTGTGACACGCTCAAAACTGACTAGTAACATATAAAAATAGATACACATAAACAGTATGAATTTGTTACGCATCTTTTGCCCTTTTATATAATAAAAAATAAAAAGCTTAAATAAAAGTTCTTTTATTCAATGAGAAAAAGAAAAGTTTAGATTGAGGACTATCCCTTTAATGACACAAGACGCTGGATGAGCCGATCCGCAGAGGAGAAAATGATACTTGAGGCAGCCTGTGACTCATTTCCCGCGCGTTCTAGCGAACAAGTATGGGAAGACGTTCGGCTCAAAAGAAATGCAAAATGAATGTTGAATGCGCGTGCATCTTATTTCCGGCTTATGGCTTTTGGAAGAGCTGCTATTCATATATTAAAGACTAGAGGAATACCCGGCTTCGCCGGGTAGCCGGCTTCGCCGGGAAGAAGTACTTAGAGCCGTACGCCGGCTTCGCCGGGTCCGAACAATGGACCCGCCAAGCTTAGGTCCCTCCCAGATTCGTGGAATGGGAACAGCACGAAAATGATTCAGTGGCCATAATGCCATTCCTGACCATATCGAGTCCCATCCTTGTCGACGAATGTAACCGTGTTAATCACCTTTGGAGGCGAACTCCACTCAAACAGAACTGAGCAAGTTAGAGCTTATCTCTAAGCCCTTTTGAACTGTTATGGCTTCTCAAAGGAAGGCCAGTACATAAAATTACGTTAAAATTAATATTAAAAGTCCTACGGTTTTGAGCCATTAAGGACTTGAGTGTTTGTCCGCTTTCAAAAAGAGGAAAGAAAGAAACAAAAAATAAGGAGAGGAGGGCAGGGGGTGGGGTTGAGTTGATAATGCTCTGTGGAATTTGTTAAAATGAAAAGTAGTTAAGATGTTTCTTGGTAAGAATTATAAGTCTGTATTCTATATCTTGAATAACGGGCTTGTAATATTTTAATTCAAATCGAGTTAAAAAGTGGAACCTTTCAGGATCACCAATAAAACCAAATAGATGAGCAAGTAAGAGGAACACGAACAATAAATCTCAAAACTTTTTACAAATAAAAGGATTAAGATGTAAGCCACGAAGGCCGTGGTAATAAAAACAATATGTACAGTTTGGCGACTAGTGGGCCTTGGGTGAGGATATGTTGTCTAGAGGCTAGTCGCTGGAATCAGGAGGGATGGCGGGAGCCAACATAAAATTACACAAAAGCCGCCAGACCACATCACAAACAGAACTGAACAATGCACAGGTGTTCCTCACATAGAGACACACACACACACACACACACACACACACACACACACACACACACACACACACACACACACACACACACACACACACAAACACAGAGAAGCCGTATCTATAGAGAGATAGATGACAGTGTATTTTTCGCGTGGCTATAAATTGATTCGACCTTTGCACTTTTACAGTGAGGATAATTTACGGGTCCAATTTACGTTCTGGACACTGCGGTGACCTTCTAAAAATAGTAACAGAACGGGGAATATCCGAAGATGCCCCCTTCATACAAAAGTGCACCATACGAAGGAAGGGAGGTAAACGCTGAAAACATGGAGAAGATGAGAAGATAAGGAAGAGTTACTTATAATGGTGAAATGAACACAAAAACCAAATTCGGTTTAGCGCTGCGCGCTGAGAGCACGTGTTGAAATATCTCATCGATGATATTGTGTCCGGGGTGTAGCTGAATACGGTGTCCAAATTTGAAAAAGATCCACCGAGAACTTTGGCTTTGGTGTGTCGGTATGGGGGCCCGGGTAGCTGAGGTGGAACCAAAATAGCTGAGGTGGAACCAAAATCGGTTCAGCGCTGCGCGCTGAGAGCACGTGTTGAAATATCGACCAGGTTGTGTCCTGTACCGGGTCTACCTGAATATGCCCACCAAATTTGAAGCAGATCCATCGAGAACTTTGGCCGTGCATCGCGAACTCACACACAGACAGACACACACACAGACACACAGACAGACACAAGTCGTATATATATATATACTAGAATGAATACCCGCTTCGCCGGGTAGCCGGCTTCGCCGGGAAGAAGTACTTAGAGCCGTACGCCGGCTTCGCCGGGTCCGAACTATGGACCCGCCAAGCTTAGGTCCCTCCCAGATTCGTGGAATGGGAACAGCACGAAAATGATTCAGTGGCCATAATGCCATTCCTGACCATATCGAGTCCCATCCTTGTCGACGAATGTAACCGTGTTAATCACCTTTGGAGGCGAACTCCACTCAAACAGGACTGAGCAAGTTATGGCTTCTCAAAGGAAGGCCAGTACATAAAATTACGTTAAAATTAATATTAAAAGTCCTACGGTTTTGAGCCATTAAGGACTTGAGACATAAAATTACACAAAAGCCGCCAGACCACATCACAAACAGAACTGAAGAATGCACAGGTGTTGCTCATATAGACACACACACTTACACACACACACACACACACACACAGAGAGAAGCCGTATCTATAGAGAGATAGATGACAGTGTATTTTTCGCGTGGCTATAAATTGATTCGACCTTTGCACTTTTACAGTGAGGATAATTTACGGGTCCAATTTACGTTCTGTACACTGCGTTGACCTTCTAAAAATAGGTAACAGTAACAGAACGCCGGGAATATCCGAAGACGCTCAGCGCAGTGGACAGCGCAGTGTAGTAACTTACAACTGAACGGGAAAGCCACACGAAGGAAGGGAGATAAACGCCAAACACTGGAGAAGATAAGGAAGAGTTACTTATAATGGTGAAATGAACACAAAAACGGAAATGAGTTCAGCGCTGCGCGCTGAGAGCACGTGTTGAAATATCTCATCGATGATATTGTGTCCGGGGTGTAGCTGAATACGGTGTCCAAATTTGAAAAAGATCCACCGAGAACTTTGGCGTTGTAATGTGGTGTAGCGGCTATGGTGTGTCGGTATGGGGGCCCGGGTAAGCTGAGGTGGAACCAAAATAGCTGAGGTGGAACCAAAATCGGTTCCGCGCTGCGCGCTGAGAGCACGTGTTGAAATATCGACCAGGTTGTGTCGTGTCCCGGGTCTACTTGAATATGCCCACCAAATTTGAAGCAGATCCATCGAGAACTTTGGCCGTGCATCGCGCACAGACACACAGACAGATACACAGACAGACACACAGACAGACACACAGACACTAGTCGTATATATATATATATATAGAAGTTACGAAGAGAACGACCTAATACCGAGTACGGACACAATACAAAACTGTCATCCGGATTTTGATTTCTTGTGTCAGACTGCTTACGTAACGCCTGGTCTACCCCAGACGAAATAGACCTCGCGAGACGAACCGGTAACGCCAAACCGGATGTTAACCCAGTAGAGTGAGAGTCAGGTTCTGTACTCGGAAGGCGGTCGTTTTTCCCGTAACCTCTTTAATATGTGCACGCAGAATTGAGTCTCACGCTGCAAAGAAGTGTAACAAAGACCAGGCAGAGGACTCCACCACAGTTTGCGTATGCGAGCAAAATGGAGTACGGTGCGACAACAAGCTCAGGTAAACACTTGACGCCTTTTTACTTTTATTTTGGAACAATCTTATATCACTGGTCACACTTAGTGAAATGCCAACAACGCCGCCAGAAAACATGTCAACAAAATATCTGTTTAAAAAAAATCAACGTGTAAAACGTACATGACAGTCACACATGAATGGACATGCAAACAAATAGATCATTGGTTTCGCGAGAGCAAGGTATAAATGTCTCGTGGCGTTCTTTCACTTTTTTTCCATTTCATTTTCATTACTTTATTACCCCATCGCTGTGAAATATGGGTCGCTTCCACCCAGTGGAAAGATAGCAGCAACAGGAGTCGCGCTATCCAGGCGTGTGCGTATCTAGGTATAGTCAGCTACCTGCACTACTAGTAGAATGCCGGAGATCTTTTACCTGCCATAGTGGTGACACGAAGGTGGGACATGTTTGCTGTCTCTGAGACTGCACATTACGTTGACCGGTATCCGTCGCTACCCGGATTCGAACCCGTGATTCGCTGATCACAATTAAGTCTATTACTCTAGCTACCAACTTAGTTACCGTGCCTCCTTTGGAGGGCGTAGACCAGTACGCCGTGACATCTTATTGATTTTAGGGTGGTTGTTGTTGAACATTTATTGTTCTCATGGTTTTTGTTCTCCTGTGGATTCAGCAACAGAAAAAACGACGAAAGAACGCCCTTAAGTTTCTGACTTTTTATTTTAGATTCAACCATATTCTAACGAGTACAAGATCAACAAACGAAGGCCAGTACTGATTTCTACAATAAAACGCTGACAACAGCTGTCAGAGTCGGTTTAATATCAAATCGGGTTCCTGTTTCCTCAGAAATTGTAACGGAAGACAATCGTTTTCTGGCCACGGGCGCACTCTTTCTCGTAAAAAAAGTATCGTCTCAGATCTGCCCAAGGTTTTTCTTGGAATAAGAATTAACATCCCTCAAATTAGTTAAATACCAGAAATTAAGATCGTGGGTGTTCTCTGTGTAAAGTGGGAATTTTTCTAAGGCTATGACCCCTAGTATTAAGATCTGTGTTTTTTGTCTGGACATGGGGGCGGTCGTACGTCGGCGCATGCGCTAATGTTGGTAGGCTTAAGTTGTTGTGTTTCTACAGTTGTCTTCGTGGTATAATGGATATTTAACGTTACGTTAACGTTACGCTCCGCATCCGGCGGTCCCGGGTGCGATCTCAACATTTTTCTTATTTAAAACATTTTTTTTCCTGTTTTCGTTTTCTGAAGAAAAAAAAATGTGAGTGCCAAGTTCTTCATGCAATGATTTTTAAAAAATCTGCACTCTCAAACAATGTTCTTGAAGTTGAAATTCATTCAAGCAAAGAGAAATTAAGGCCGTTGTGTATTTTTTGCATTTGTTTTTAAAAGCACAGGTAATGCACCACAAAAACAGTGTTCGCTCAAAACAGGGGACACGCCCATTGCTAGAAATAATACGTACATTTCATGAAAGAAAGTTAATTAGAAAGATGTACACATTCAGCTCACAGACATAGACACACACAGACAAAGAGAGGTACAGACGCACAAACTAGACACACAAACACACAGCCACAGCCACACACAGCCACAGCCACACACACACACACACACACAGACATACACACACACACACACACACACACACACACACACACACACACACAAGAACAAGAACAATTTAAGGACAAGAATTTATTTCGCCGTAAGGGAAAGTCGCCAATCCCGGAACAGTCGGCTAACTTGGAACACCTCAATATGCGGTCAACGGGAAACAATTCATGAAATTTTTTTTAGCAGAAATGTCTGGTGACCTCCTCCGATGTTATTGCAAAAAGAAAAATGGCAACTGCGGCAAAACCAAAGAAGAGGTACGTTTTTTTTTATCTTTTCTCCCTTCTTCTTCTTATTTCTATTGTCTAGAATTCGTTTTATTACTCTTTATCTATATACGTTCACATAAAATGTTGATTGCTATTTCAAACCTACATCAATGTGTTACACTATGAACGGGGGAAAAAGATTGGAAACGTCACATGTATCCTACAGCTAAAGTCGAAATCCATGCAGGTGCCATGCGGCTATGCTGGAACACATATAGAGGCAAACATGGAACAGTGTTCCAGCTTTGACGCATTCTGTTCCATCTTACCCTCATCAAACGATAAAGTGAACACTGGTGTTTTTAGTCCGTGGCAGGCTAATTGCCCCCTGGATAATTGTTCCCCGACAACTGCCCCCCCCCCTCCGGATAATTTCCCTACTAGGACAATTGCCCCCCGGACACCTGCCCCCCCCCCCCCCCACCGAGGGAGGACAACTGCCCACCGGACACCTGCCCCCCAATTTTTTTCTCACCACTCTTCGTGCAAGTTTTTGCAAAAGCCGTTCACTTCAATAAGAGAGAGAGTGTGTGTGTGTGTGTGTGTGTGTGTGTGTGTGTGTGTGTGTGTGTGTGTGTGTGTGTGTGTGTGTGTGAGTGTGTTTGCTGGTGTAAATGCGGGCGTAAGTGTGGGCGTGCAAGTGTCTGTGTCGGTTTGTCTGTGTGTATGTCTGTCAGTTTAATTTGTCTTTGTCTGGGTGTTTACAGTATTCATGTGTATGTGTCTATATGTGTGTGAGTGTGTGTGTATATATGTGTGTGTGTGTGTGTGTGTTTGCGCGCGCGCGTGTGTGTGTGTATGTGTGTGTGTGTGTGTGTGTGTGTGTGTGTGTAGGTGGTTTTACCGACAAATGGGGACGATTGTCACTGGAGAGCAGTCAAATGGGGACGCTTCCGACAAACGGGGACGTCCCCATTTGTCGGCCCGTGCGACCCCATTTGACTGGATTTGAGCAGATTGAGCGACCCCATTTGACTGCTTCCTAGCATCCCTGTGGACAAACGGACTGGATTTTCACACAGATTCATACACATATTTTAGCTCTGCACTTTTTGGTCTGCTCAACTAAACCATGTGATTTTTATCATGTGACTTCAAATGACTTTACAGTAACTGCTTTCATCAGAATTCAGTTTTTATTCAAATGCAGTCAAACTAAAACATTTATTTGAATTAAAAAAAAAAAAAGTTATTGCATTTAATATATTTTATTAAGAGTATTTTGAAAGAGTTCTGATTATTTGATCACGGTTTTTTTTGTATTAAAACAAAAACAAACACAGAAACATACATTCCTGTAAAAAAAAAAAAATGATTACAATTATTTTGTTATGAGATTTATTTTAGGTTAATTCGAAGTGTTGTGTCTCATTATTACATCTTTTTTGTCGTGTTTATTGCAATTTTTATTTATTTTATTCATGTAACCCTAGAGGTTTTTTAAAATAAATATTGACTTGACTTGACTTATTGCGAAGTATGAACCGCGTAGGGGGAGCAAAGGAGGGAGGGAGAGAGAGAGGTACGGAATAAGGGAGGGAGAGAGAAAGGTACGGAGGAAGGGAGGGAGAGAGAGAGGTACGGATGAAGGGAGGGAGAGAGAGAGGTACGGATGAAGGGAGGGAGAGAGAGAGGTACGGAGAAAGAGAATGAGATAGAGATAGAGGGAGCAAAGGAGGGAGGGAGAGAGAGAGGTATGGCGGAAGGGAGACAGAGAGAGGGGGCAAAGAAGGGAGGGAGAGAGAGAGGTACGGAGGAAGGGAGAGAGAGAGAGGGAGCAAAGGAGGGAGGGAGATAGAGAGGTATGGAGGAAGGGAGAGAGAGGCAGCAAAGGAGGGAGGGAGAGAGAGAGAGGTACGGAGGGAGGGAGAGAGAGAGGGAGCAAAGGAAAGACAGATAGAGAGAGAGGTAAGGAGGGAGGGAGAGAGAGATGGAGCAAAGAAGGGAGGGAGAGAGAGAGTTACGGAGGAAGGAAGAGAGAGAGACAGCAAAGGAGGGAGGGAGAGAGAGAGGTAAGGAGGGAGGGAGAGAGAGAGACAGCAAAGGAGGGAGGAAGAGAGAGAGGTACGGAGGGAGGGAGAGAGAGACAGACAGACAGACAGACAGACAGACAGACAGACAGACAGACAGTTTTCACGCAAAAATGTTGTAAGGGTTGTGGCGTGGTGGAAAGGCGTTTGCCTCCGAAGCCGGTTTTTCTTCACTACGCAGAAGACAGAAACTGCAGAGCCGCTCTTCACTAAACTTTAAGTCTCTGTCTGACTGTTTGTAAACCAAATGTGGCTCTGATTGTATAACTTTTAACATCATTGGGATGAAATAAACACTCGATTTTATCGTCCCATCCCCCCAGATTACGTATGTGGACCCCACTTATACCAAGGTGATACAAAGTACTCAATTTTATCCAATCTTAACAGATATTTTTAAATATCTTATCAACCCCACTCCCGTCATCCTTCTGTTTTTAACCAGCTCCCGATTTATTTTTAAATTTTTAAATTTTTTTTTTAACTATCGTATAAACCAATAATAAGCAATTTAGACCTTAATTTAAGCCCCTTAATTTTCGTTCGTTCGGTGTTTTTTTTCCTATAACCCAGATCATGTTCTTAAAAGGCTAACAATACATGCCTATAGGACATGAATATATTTTGTCTGGTCGTAAGGAGTTTGAGATGAAAAGTGTTGTTTGACGCCAGCGCGGTAAAACCAGTATAGACATGTTCCTGGGTGTTACGATGACATCAGAGTTTAAACTGTTCTTTTTCTAAATTATTGTGGTTATCATTCTTAATTAGCGAGCCAATCCATCAGAGAAAAATGAAAAAAAAGTCATTTTCTCATGTCTCAAGGGAAAACCAGTGCCTTGCCTGTCTAAAATCACCTCCCGTTTGAGGAATTTTGCAGCCAGCGCAGTTACTTACAAGATATATTAACGTCCTACAGGCATAGATTGTTGGCCTCGGACAGGACTGGGGTAATATGATAAAAAAAAATAGAGGAGGAAAAGAAAAGGGCAAGATCAAGCAAGCCCGACCGTGATAGGACCCAGGACCCACTCTCCATGAGTACGGGAGGGGGGGGGGGGGGGGCAATAAGAGATATATGTTAAGGTCCTTGTAAGAGGAGTATTAATAATATTTCCTTTATATACGTTGACTTCCTAAGGGAAGGACCATTAAAAACATAAACTTTAATTCAATTATAGTTTCGTTAAAAAATGATAAAACTCGGGACCACCTGTTAAAAGGTTTAAAAGTGACAACATTGTAAGAAAAAATATAAAGAACATGCGCAAACACGTAATACTGACCTATAGGGAAGTAAAATTGAGAGAAAACAGCTATCCTCTCGTTAATGTCATCATGTTTTAATGTAGAGACCAAAAAGCAATGTACTCACGTTAAAATGACGAACACGGAACGAATAACAGCGACGTTTCGACCTAAGGGTCTTCTTCAGGCACAAAAACACAAAAATACACACACAAAAAAGAAGAAAGACGATAGAACAAATGAAGAGAAGAATAACTGACAAAACAACTGCACTGCACAAATCAACAAATGACAAAGACAGTCTTTGTCATTTGTTGGTTTGTGCAGTGCAGTTGTTTTGTCAGTTATTCTTCTCTTCATTTGTTCTATCGTCTTTCTTCTTCTTTTTTGTGTGTGTATTTTTGTGTTTTTGTGCCTGAAGAAGACCCTTAGGTCGAAACGTCGCTGTTATTCGTTCCGTGTTCGTCATTTTAACGTGAGTACATTGCTTTTTGGTCTCTTTATTGTTCCCTCTCACGTGCAGTCGCCATTGTTTAATACATGTTTTAATGTGTTTTGTATAATCCGGAAGCAGGAGTTTAAAACCTATATATATATTAAGGGAAAAGTCTGGGTTGTGGCACTCGATCACTAGGTGGGGCACTGCCCTTCGCTCCCTGTTACCCGAGTCCCAATCCTCGTGGTAAGGCGTCCGCCCCGTGATCGGGAGGTCGTGGGTTCGAACCCCGGCCGGGTCATACCTAAGACTTTAAAATTGGCAATCTAGTGGCTGCTCCGCCTGGCGTCTGGCATTATGGGGTTAGTGCTAGGACTGGTTGGTCAGGTGTCAGAATAATGTGACTCTGTGAGACATGAAGCCTGTGCTGCGACTTCTGTCTTGTGTGTGGCGCACGTTATATGTCAAAAGCAGCACCGCCCTGATATGGCCCTTCGTGGTCGGCTGGGCGTTAAGCAAACAAACAAACAAACCCGAGTGCCAACAACAATAGGATGAGCATCAGAAGCGAAGATAAAGAGGGAATTTTTTTTCTCTGCGCGCGCGCCAGCAAGCAGGATGTCTCAGAACTGAAGCGGTAATATTATGATCTAATTACAGGCGATGGGTTTATGGGTCACGTGATTATATATATGAAGTCTTCTATCGCGCGCGTATCTCCAGACTCGGACTCAAGGCGCAGGGATCTATTTATGCCGTGTGAGATGGAATTTTCTTACACAATACATCATGCATTCACATCGACCAGCAGATCGCAGCCATTTCGGCGCATATCCTACTTTTCACGGCCTATTATTCCAAGTCACACGGGTATTTTGGTGGACATTGTTTTATCTATGCCTATACAATTTTGCCAGGAAAGACCCTTTTGTCAATCGTGGGATCTTTAACGTGCACACCCCAATGTAGTGTACACGAAGGGACCTTGGTTTTTCGTCTCATCCGAAAGACTAGCACTTGAACCCACCACCTAGGTTAGGAAAGGGGGGAGAAAATTGCTAACGCCCTGACCCAGGGTCGAACTCGCAACCTCTCGCTTCCGAGCGCAAGTGCGTTACCACTCGGCCACCCAGTCCACGTGATGTGGGGGCGGAGCCAAACATTGGTTGATACTTACTGTGTTGACATTAGTTCATTGGCCCCGCCCCAACATCATATGACTTACTAATCCATGGGCTATCATTGGTTCATGTTTTTGGCGCTAAACTATCTGACAGGTAAAGAACTATTTTGATGTGACACGTTATTACTTGGTGCAAATACGCGCAGTGTTTAAAACCACTTGGCGGACAGAACTGTGCATTCTCACAATTCGACACTTACTACATCCATAATAACCACACCGTTGATCAATCGCTGAGAAATGGCACAAATGACAGTTGGGGAAAACATTCAGAAGTTGGAATGATCTTACCGAACGGCTGGCAGACTTTTCCAGAAAGAACGATTTGGTGTACGTGGTCAAATACAAGAATTCAAAACAGCCTTTTCCAGACGAACTGAAGTATGCATACGCAAAACTTGTGTGCAAGTACTCAGGAAAAGGACGACTCACAGGCCGAGGTGCGAAGAGGAGCAATGGGTAAGCGGATTAATATTTAGTTGCTATACTTCTTATGCGTCCTTGTCACAGATAGTAACTCGTATGAATGTTTAATTTTAATATTATTATTATTTTTTTTTTTTAAGTTTACAATGTTTCAACATTCATTCCAGTATCGACTGACATTTTAACGAGTGCGGAAAGTCTGTCTGTCTGTCTGTCTGTCTGTCTGTCTGTCTGTCTGTCTGTCTGTCTGTCTGTCTGTCTGTCTGTCTCTCTCTCTCTCTCTCTCTCTCTCTCTCTCTCTCTCTCTCTCTCTCTCTCTGCGCGCACTTCTTCTTCTTCTTTTTTGTCGGACAGATTTTTCCCACAAATGACCAGGAAACCAGATTACGTAAGCCGTGTCAGCTGTACCCTTTGTAAAAGTCAGCGTAGCTCGAGAACGGCATTGAAGTATTTTCGGTGTTCTTTACCTTGCCCAGGAAGCAGCGCACACTCGAGTCAAGGACGTCGTAAAATGGCCCTCGGTCAAGTTTTCACCGAGAACCATGTTTTGATGTCCTTAACAATTATAAGGATAAGGATAAGATTTTATATAGTCCATGAGGGTAACCTCACAGAAATTCGGGCTGCTTTCTCCCTGGGGAAAGCGAGCTGCCATACAGTATACGGCGCTACCCAATTTTTATATTTAGTCAAGTTTTGACTAAATATTTTAACATCGAGGGGGAATCGAAACGAGGGTCGTGGTGTATGTGCGTGTGTCTGTGTGTCTGTGTGTCTGTGTGTGTGTGTAGAGCGATTCAGACTAAACTACTGGACCGATCTTTATGAAATTTGACATGAGAGTTCCTGGGTATGAAATCCCCATACGTTTTTTTCATTTTTTTGATAAATGTCTTTGATGACGTCATATCCGGCTTTTCGTGAAAGTTGAGGCGGCACTGTCACGCCCTCATTTTTCAACC
>NC_090259.1:17824519-17863981 GCF_037325665.1 Littorina saxatilis
TACAGCATGATCAGCGCGTTTTCCATGGATGATTGCGTTCATGTCTTTGATGAATTTGTCTCGGACATTGCGCGTGTGTAACTTCACAACGAAGGGGTTAAATTTGTCCAGTACTTTGAGTTTAAGAAATAATTGTATTATGGTCATATTTGTTGTGCAGAAAACTTCAGTTCGACCATTTTACACAGTTTTGAATGTTTATTATTTATTTATTATATTTATTTATTTTTTAAGGAGATTTCTATAGCGCATAACGAAAAGCACTATGCGCTTTACAATATCACTAAGTATAAGCACACGCAAACATACTCTGATTAAATAGAACTTAGTTTAGCAAGACATACTAAGAACACTAAACATTTGAGTTCATACAAAAATTGAGAACTAAATTAAATACTGACAAGCGATTTAAATAAGCTTAAGGCCTACACCAACTGCAATGGGCTAATTCAAATACAAAAGTTTAGTTAACTATAAAAGGCAGTGCATAAACTCCATAATCCTAAGAGGGTCAAACAAATAAGAAACATAAGACTAGATAGTGTCTGTAAAAGAAGCCGACATTTACCCTTTTCTCCAACATTTGTTCCAAAACACACCTCCGAATGATTGTCGATGACTCGAAAGCTTTCCTATCTTGTGATTGCCTTGAACCTAGCTACAACTGCTTTGTGTTTAATAACTATCATCATGTATTGAATCCCGTGCTCTTTCTTCGGCGGAGGTGGGAGGGGGGGGGGGGTAGATATTTTGCTGGTAGTATTTTTTCGACCGAGTTATCTATATTCGTTGGGCAGTTTTCTTTGTCGGACAGATTTTTCACACAAATGACCAGGAAACCAGATTACGTAAGCCGTGTCAGCTGTACCCTTTGTAAAAGTCAACGTAGCTCGAGAACGGCATTGAAGTATTGGTGTTCTTTACCTTGCCCAAGAAGCAGCGCATATGAGAATACGTCACACACTCGAGTCAAGGACGTCGTAAAATGGCCCTCGGTCAAGTTTTCACCGAGAACCATTTTATGATGTCCTTAACAATTATGTGTTAGTCGGCTTAGAATATGCGCGCAGGTTTCAAAGTTTTGATCCATTCGATTATCTCAACAGACATCCTTTGATTGTAAAGTTGAATGTGGGCACATGATGGTTGAAAATACTTAACTTGAAAGTTTCCCGCTGTGGTAGATTTTTATGGTGGTTGTCACACAGGCAGCGACGGCTTTACTGGTCGGACCCAGTTGTGCGTTACCTCGCTTTTGCCTTTAATGACTGACTGACTGGCTGACTTTGGGGATTAACGTCCTCTGAGGTAACTAGGATCTATTTGGGAACATTTACCGTGATACTGTAAGAGGAGCAAGAAAAGAAAAGAAAAAAGATTTAAAACAAAATAGGGGATGAGGGGGGGGGGGGGGTAGATGGGGGGAGGGATGAGACCATGGAACTAGTTTTTAGAAGTTATGCAATCAAACATTTCAATCAATCAATGAGTCTTATATCGCGCATATTCCGTGGGTACAGTTCTAGGCGCTCTGCAGTGATGCCGTGTGAGATGAAATTTTATACGGCCAGTAGATTGCAGCCATTTCGGCGCATATTTACCTTTCACGGCCTATTATTCCAAGTCACACGGGTATAGGTAGACAATTATTAACTGTGCCTAAGCAATTTTGCCAGGAAAGACCCTTTTGTCAATCGTGGGATCTTTAACGTGCACACCCAATGTAGTGTACACATTTAAACATTGTAGGCTCAGACCACTTCGCCGTATTTAATTTTAGACACCGTACGTTATTAGACGCGAAAGTGCAATACTTAATGATCCGCTCAAAGCACTGTTGAAGCAACAATTTGTCTTTTGGTCGCAGATAAGGACATACTCTATCAAAACATGTGAATATATGTCTCAAGCATGACTAAACGGCCCGAAGGGCTCCGTCTAGTAACTCTATTTTTGATATCGTTTTTTAAATTTCAGCAATTTGCAATGAGGTCACCCATCATAAAATAAGGTTATTAATTATTTCCATACGCCATCTAAGTGAAACGGAGGCATTTTGTATCGCTGATTTTATTTACAAACTGCTCTTGCAGCGGATCATTTGATCGGAACTAAATAAGTACAGTGAAAATAGGTAAATAAATATATAGATGGATAAATCAGAAAACAAGATTGCAAAACATAAACACGTTCATAAAACATGTTAGTTTCCACTATTGCCGTAAACAAGTTCTCTGCAAAAACATTGAAAGTCAAATACTGTTTTCGCCTCTGTTTCTTCTTGTTGTTGATTTTTTACATTAATTTGAGTCAAGTCTTGTAGATTTTATCTTTGAAATATTTGCTTTGTGTTTCGTAACAGAATTAACTATGGTATTGTGTTGCTTAGTACTTGATGCATGAATTGGCGTCTCGCAGAATTAAACGCCGCTGAGGAAGGCCTGGCAACAGGTCGAAAAGTTGGGCTGCCACTTGAAATTCTTTGTTAGGCTTTTCTTTTCCTTGATTTTGTTGACATCTCTCTCTCTCTTTCTCTGTGTATGTGTGTGTGTCTCTCTCTCTCTCTCTCTTTCTCTCTCTCTCTCTCTCTCTTTCTCTCTCTCTTTCACTCTCTCTCTCTCTTTCTCTCTCTCTCCCCCCCTCTCTCTCTCCCCTTCTCTCTCTCTCTCTCCCCCTCTCTCCCCCTCTCTCTCTGTCTTTCTCTCTCTCTCTCTCTCTTTTCTCTCTATCTCTCTTTCTCTCTCTCTCTCTCTCTCTCTCTCTCTCTCTCTCTCTCTCTCTCTCTCTCCTTCCCTGCCTCACAAACACAAATACACACACAAAGCAGCAGGCTGGGATGCGGCAAATTGGGTAAGGCAGACTGGGATACGGCAAGTTGGGAGAGGCAGGATGGGATGCCGCCAACGCATCTAGCAGTGCAAATTCTACAGGGTGGGGGGGGGGGGGGGGGGGGCCTTCTTTTAAATCAAGTTTTGCCCAGTTTTGATTTTGCCGGTTTTGGTAATCCTACATTCCTCCGTGCGACAGCGGACTAAATGCGCATTTAAAACTATTTAGATGTTTTGCTTACATTTTGACTTGGAGCGAATTAAATTAAAACATCTTGTTCGTTGTGCTTTTGTTTTAAATTAAAGAGTATTCCATTTCTAAATTAAATATCACTTGCCTGTTAGCTCTTTATTGTTGTTGCAATAGTTGTATATACTTGGAAGAAAAAAAAGGCATACAACGAGACAGTTATGGTAGCCAAAGAAGCAAATATGAATAAGAGACCTTCCTCCGTTTTTACGTTTTACTGACAGATGACTCAATTCGTCATCAATGACTTGTTATTGGCGCCACAAAGCCAAGAACTCACCCTTTTTCCTCCGGCGAGTATGACTCCAGGGCGTAACTCCACACACTCAGATTTGTTCAAGTGGTCTGTATTCCCAATGGGTAGGGAGGGGGGCATGAAACCTGCTTAAGTGTGCCAGGTAACGTGTCACTATTTCAAGAAAACAAAACACCACAAAAGCTTCTTGTGTGATTAAAGAATTACTCAAGCGAGCGATAAGTGTGTGATCACATCCGTTCTGTACCCCAGGACAGCTTTAGAGAATGCGTCATACTCATTCAGCTATTTCCTTGTTCATGATCGAAAAGAATGGAAAGCTCCAAAACAAAAACAATCTTTGGAACTTTAAGCAAAGGGTTCTCTGAAGTTTCAACAATCATTTCAAGATATTACCTTGACCGGGGAAAGATAACATAGATGGGTAAAAGCCAGCAAATATTTCATGAACTGATACACGTTAAATTGGCGGGTGTAAGCCAGCAAATATTGTATGGACTATAAAAAGGAAGAACAGTGTTCTTGTTACGGCGATGACCTTAAAGGTTATCTCACAGAATGTTGTTTGAAACCCAACAGAAACAAATAAAAACAAAAACAAAAAGGTCAGACATTCAACGTAAGAGTTTAGAATAGGATGCTTCGAAAAACTTATTGTATTAGTTATACATGTATACATCTGTTGAAGGCTTCTCGGTACCGTAAATATAAAAGAAGGCGAACATTCAAAGAACTATTGAGGTAGGGGTCCAAATCAAAAGTAACGAAATTGCCTTACTTTTGTTCTTAACCAATATACATTCAACATTTAATATACATGCCAAGCGTTTCAAGGGTGCTGCCAATTGTTTCTTTCAGCATTTGTTGAACATTTATTAACACTGTTTCTACAAGTAGACCCAAATTGATTTAGTCTTAAATTCCAACACAACGGGTTTTTTCTATACTGCATTTTACGTTTGACAAGAAACCTGATTTAGACCACCCAGATACGGTATTTGCAAAATATTTATCTCTTTTATATCATTTTTCAAAATTGTTGTTTATGAAATCGAAAATCACATCGAAAAATGTCACTATTCGATGTTCCCTCACTAATCTGGGTGTGAAGGGTTTTCTTGAAGCAGACACCGGGGCTTGCTAAACGATTGCCGCTTGAGCGGAGGGGAGTCAAGCGTGATTAAGTGCCTGGCCTGCCAATTGACACCTACCGGCGAAAACACATAATAGGCCACAGTTTCTCTATTTTTCACATAACGTTTCACTCTCTTTCTCTCTCTCTCCCCCTCTCTCTCTCTTTCTCTCTCTCTCCCCCTCTCTCTCTCTATTTTCTCTCTCTCTCTTTCTCTCTCTCAGTCACTCTCTCTCTCTCTCTCTCTCTCTCTCTCTCTCTCTCTCTCTCTCTTTCCCTGCCTCACAAACACAAATACACACGCACTAACACACACAAAGCAGCAGGCCGGGATGCGGCAAATTGGGTAAGGCAGACTGGTATACGGCAAGTTGGGAGAGGCAGGATGGGATGCCGCCAACGCATCTAGCAGTGCAAATTCTACAGGGGGGGGGGGGGGGGGTTCTTTTAAATCAAGTTTTGCCCAGTTTTGATTTTGCCGGTTTTGGTAATCCTACATTCCTCCGTGCGACAGCGGACTAAATGCGCATTTAAAACTATTTAGATGTTTTGCTTAAATTTTGACTTGGAGCGAAATAGATTAAAACATCTTGTTCGTTGTGCTTTTGTTTTAAATTAAAGCGTATTCCATTTCTAAATTAAATATCACTTGCCTGTTAACTCTTTATTGTTGTTGCAATAGTTGTATATACTTGGAAGAAAAAAAAGGCATACAACGAGACAGTTATGGTAGCCTGATTTAGACCACCCAGATACGGTATTTGCAAAATATTTATCTCTTTTATATTATTTTTCAAAATTGTTGTTTATGAAATCGAAAAATCACATCGAAAAATCACATCGAAAAATGTCACTATTCGATGTTCCCTCACTTAATCTGGGTGTGAAGGGCTTTCTTGAAGCAGACACCGGGGCTTGCTAAACGATTGCCGCTTGAGCGGAGGGGAGTCAAGCGTGATTAAGTGCCTGGCCTGCCAATTGACACCTACCGGCGAAAACACATAATAGGCCACAGTTTCTCTATTTTTCACATAACGTTTCACTCTTAAAGTTTTTAACAAAAGGTGGTTCTTAGTTTTAACATCTTTTTTGAAATAATATATGAATTAAAGATTATGCTTTTAATGGACACATTTTTCACACACATGACCAGGAAACCGGATTACGTAAGCCGTGTCAGCTGCAACCTTTGTAAAAGTCAACGTAACTCGAGAACGGCATTGAAGTACTTTCGGTGATCTTTACATTGTCCAAGAAGCAATGCACATGAGTATACTTGACACACTCGGGTTGTGCTTGGTTTGGCCATAAACACTATCTAGTCAAGGACGTCGTAAAATGGCCCTCGGTGAAGTTTTCACCGAGAACCATTTTATGATGTCCTTGACTATTATGTGTTAGTCGGCTTATAATATGCGCGCAGGTTTGAAAGTTTTGAACCATTCGATTATCTCAACAGACATCCTTTGATGTAGTGGAGTAGTGGTAGGTGTCACGAAATGGGATATAAGTCTGTGATAAAGGTGATGTTTATTATTATGAAAATGTTCGTGCCACCCACGCGCTTTTTCACGCTAGAAGCCAACAAAAAAGTTTATTTCATGTTGATTAATCACATTACTTATGAAAGTCTTATGTTTTCTCGTGCGCACGTGTGCGTGTGTGTGTGTGGGAAAATATTAAACAGCTGTGCTTTCATGTTACCATTCAGAGAGTGCTTTGATCATAATTAAGCTTTAAGCCCGCGTGAGAAACAGATGATACTTCTGCACGTATGGTTTGATATCTGCCGGGAACATTTTTTATGACTTGTATAATTTGACTGATTAGGCAAAGGGATTACACGAAACCGACTCAAGCCTTGTTGAATGTCAAAGAATTCAAGCATGCCGAAGTGTCTGTACGGGCCTGAGGAAAAGCACCTTCGGTAACCGTTTCATGTCCAATCCTAAAACGTGTATGGGAATACTTTAAGCATAACATTCGGGTGGTTTTTTCCGAATAGAAAATATATAATACATCCATGCGATTTTATGGAATAACTCTGTTAAGTGTTTTTGTTATTGTTGCCAGAACAGCATGATCATATTCTGTAAGATAAAATCGGTTATTGTCAGTTTGTTTGTTTCCTTTTGTACACAGCGAAAACAAAATCGAATAGAAATTATACATCCATGCATTTTTCATGGAATAACTCCCTGAAGTGGTGTTGTTGTTGTTGTTGTTGTTGTTGTTGTTGTTGTTGTTGTTGTTGTTGTTGTTGCGAGAACAGCTTGATAATATTCTGTGAGATAAAATCGGTTTTTGTTAGTTTGTTTTATTTTGTACAATAAAGATATTAAACATTTTTCGCCAAGATTTCATGGTCTCGCCTAGGTGACAATGGCCGCAAGCATAAACGTTGTTTTGACCACGACTTGAATGTATGTAAATTTCTATTTGTGTCCCCAGAATAAGATTCTATTTGGGACATGAGGTGGTTGTACGCTAAGAAAAAGCTGGGTGTGTGGGGGTGGGGCCGGGAGGATGACGGGAGTGGGGCTGTACAAGTTAAAAGTTGCGTTGATAAAAGTTATAAGCGTTTGGTATTGGGCGTTGAGAATCATCCAATACAATTGACACTGAACATTTGAAGACGCAACAGTGGTCGACACGGGGAGCATCATAAACACCGCCCAATTGGATTGCATGACTTGACCGTCCTGCAGTGATGTCGTTCTCGTCGGCTATTGGTCAGTGGATTTTGAGAGCGCACGTGCCGGACAATTAAGGTGTTCATATGATTGGTTAATACACTGACACGGTTCTCACCCCTTTGAGAGGTCGTGGCATACATAAAGTTAGTTCGTTTCGCAAATTAGCAAAAGTCCTCAAAAAAGTCGATAGTCACAGAGACTTTGTGTTCATAACAACCCAAAAACCAGAAGAAAAAGACCTGAGAGGCTACCTGGAGCTCTGCCTCACCTCTATGGTGACTGCTAGGCAGAAGCAGAGCCCCGAGGCTCTCATCAACTTATTAACGGATACCTACTGTTTTGTGACAAAAAATAAAGTGTCCGTCCCTAAACCAGACACCTATCTCATGGCCCTCAGCGCTCTCGCGGGGAGCAGAGATCTGTCGTCTGAGGAAATTCTCACAATTAAAAAATCACTGTAAGTCCCTTGTAATTCTGGACTCCCTAAATGGGGGGCAAAATAAAATAAATCCAGCATAAATATATGATCGTCATTTGTCAACGGTATTAACTTAAACAAAGGGGACACACAGCTCGCAGGGAGGGAAGGGCATTGCCCCACCTCGCGGGCGTGTGCGTGTTTTTTTTTTTTTTTTTTCTTCCTGGTGGTTTTAAACTCCTGTTTTCGGATTACACAATAAACATAAAAACATGATTATATAAACGAGAGGATAGCTGTTTCCTCTCTCAGTTAATACTGCTAATGTGACGTCGCCTCCCCTGCGACTATTGTAGTGGCGGGGAGGTCGACGGACAACGCAGATAGATCTTTTTTATCCTATTTAAAATTAACAAATGCCGCATAGCAACTCATGCGTGCGTCAATGAAATGATGTATCCAAATGTTACTACCCTATAGAAGATCAGTATTACGTTTTGCGCATGTTCTTTATATTTTTCTCACAATGTTGTCACTTTTAAACCTTCTAACAGGTGGTCCTGAGTTTTATCTTTTTCTTAACGAAACTAAAATTGAATTAAAAATCCATGTTTTTAATGGTCCTTCCCCTAGGAAGTCAACGCATATAAAGGAAAAATTATCCCCGAGTATATTTCTCATTGCCCCACCCCCCTCCCTTATTCATGGAGAGCGGGGCCGGGGTCCTATCACGGTCGGGATTGCTTGGTCTTTCCCTTTTCTTTTCCTCCTTTTCTTCTTTTAGCGTATCATCAACTCATGTCCCTAAAAGGAAAATTTCCTGTGAGGACGTAAAGGACCCCCTTTTTTTTTACAAATTAGCAATTGTCCGGTCAGACATCATATGGTGCGGGTGTTAAATCTGTCAGTTTGCAAGAGAGATAATTCGAGTTTGTGAGACTTGTTGCATACAGTGGTAAATACCTGATTTTGATGACTTTGGTGATCTTTCTCAGACGGGAGGAATAGCAGAAAGGCAAGAAAATAAAAGTGAGTGATTTTGATTCTATTGATTGTGCCTATGATTAGGTTAGATTGAATAGATTAGATTGTGCAAGCAGGATTCCACCATGGAATACATTTAATTTATATGAGGGTTAACGTTTTCTGCACCATCTCAGAAAAACTATCATATTTTCGACCTAAATCTGTGGATCTAAAAACATCATCTCGGTTATAATGTAGTATATAACAGCCTAAAGCATGTCACATTTATAGAACAAAACAAAAAAAAATAATTTCGCTAGTATCGTGTACACTACATTGGGGTGTGCACGTTAAAGATCCCACGATTGACAAAAGGGTCTTTCCTGGCAAAATTGTATAGGCATATATAAAAATGTCCACTAAAATACCCGTGTGACTTGGAATAATAGGCCGTGAAAAGTAGGATATGCGCCGAAATGGCTGCGATCTGCTGGCCGATGTGAATGCGTGATGTATTGTGTAAAAAAACAAATCCATCTCACACGGAATAACTAAATCCCTGCGCCTTGAATATGTGCGCGATATAAATTGCATGCATAAAATAAAAAATGAAAAAGATTAAAAAAAATGATAAATAAATCCCTGCGCTTAGAACTGTACCCACGGAATACGCGCGATATAAGCCTCATATTGATTGATTGATTGATTGATAGTATTTTGCGTGTGATATTTTCCGAGTGTGATAAAACAAGTTAGAATGACAATAAATCGGAAAGACTTAGTTAGGGTTAGGGTGGGTGGCCGAGTGGTAACGCACTTGCGCTCGGAAGCGAGAGGTTGCGAGTTCGACCCTGGGTCAGGGCGTTAGCAATTTTCTCCCCCCTTTCCTAACCTAGGTGGTGGGTTCAAGTGCTAGTCTTTCGGATGAGACGAAAAACCGAGGTCCCTTCGTGTACACTACATTGGGGTGTGCACGTTAAAGATCCTACGATTGACAAAAGGGTCTTTCCTGGCAAATTTGTATAGGCATATATAAAAATGTCCACCAAAATACCCGTGTGACTTGGAATAATAGGCCGTGAAAAGTAGGATATGCGCCGAAATGGCTGCAATCTGCTGGCCGATGTGAATGCGTGATGTATTGTGTAAAAAAATTCCATCTCACACGGCATAAATAAATCCCTGCGCCTTGAATATGTGCGCGATATAAATTGCATAAAATAAAAATAAAATAAAAAATAAATAAATCCCTGCGCTTAGAACTGTACCCACGGAATACGCGCGATATAAGCCTCATATTGATTGATTGATTGAAAGACTTAGTTATCGTACAGTAACAACATGTCATTTAATTACTTGATTTTGGGATAGTTTCGGAGCAGTTTTGAAAAAAATTATTGCATGGGTTCAGTCTCGTTTTCACGTCCAAATCGTCAGAAAACTTTCCAAAATGTAAGACAAATTCTGCAGAGCAGCTGAGCTGCTCTTCTGTTGGTGTCTGTGTGTCTGTTTATCTTTCTCTCTATGTCTCTGTTTCTCTGTCTCTCTCTTTCTCTGGCTCTCTCTCTCTCTTTGTCTGTCTGTCTGTTTGTTTCTTTTTTGTCTCTCTTTCTGTCTGTCTGTCTGTCTGTAAAGCTGTCATAACTGTTCCTTTTATTTCTATCTCTTTCCTTGTTTTTGATTAGAATTTTGACTGTCTGCGGGATAAAAAAAAGAGCATTTTAGCATTTCTTATTCTGTTAGTGTTAATAAGATAAAGATCAATTCAATTCAATTTAATTCAATTCAATTCAATACAATTCTCTCTCCCTCATTCTCATTCTCATAAATCAGACTCAGTGTTTGTGCTATACTGCCTTGCTCTGCTGAGTGTGTGTGTCATACCGCTTTGCTCTGCTGAGTGTGTGTGTTTGTGTTAATTACGGTCTGTCTGTACATTCTTGTGTCTGTCCGTCTGTCACTCAAGGGTAAACCGGCACGGTTAGCCTAGTGGTAAGGCGTCCGCCCCGTGATCGGGAGGTCGTGGGTTCGAACCTCGGCCGGTGTCACGATTTCATCTTTCGCCTGTGTACATATTTCCCCCTCGATATTTACTCGAGACTTAAATGCTGTTTCCTGGTAAAATTAAGAAGGGAAATTATTTATGGACGAAAAGCATGTCAGTTTCTTGCATGTGAAGAAAATTGGTTGTGAAATTAAATAGATTTCACTCCCAAAATCGAATTCTTCGAAAACATGTACCGAGTGGTTACGTCCCTTGAGTAAGAAGGGAAACATTTTAGGATGAATCAAATTTCTAAGTTAAATAAAATAATTGGTTGGACAAATGTGGCCCCATGAATGTAAGGTACACAAGGTCGCTCATCAGTACTATCGAAGGGTGTTTTTTTGGTTCAGTGTAGAGTTTATACTAGATCAACGAGGCCGAAAATCGAAATATCAACACGGCGAAAGATAAAAACGTCACACCGGGTCATACCTAAGACTTTAAAATTGGCAATCTAGTGGCTGATCCACATCCCATTTTGGTGCAATCCCATTTTTGCCGCCGTCCCATTTTTTGCCCCATCCCATTTTCGCGACATTTCACAAGCCAAGCGTCATTTTATAAAATTTATAATTCTGAATGATTAATGAGATGAGGATGATTATAATGATGATGCTATGGATTTCCAATTTGGATTGAGACTACGTGACAGGGCATTTTACTAACATGTCATAACAAAAGCGCGACATCCCATTTTGACACCATATCCCATTTGGCCGCCATGCCGTTTCACCGTATTCCATTTATCCCCCATCCCATTGTCGCGACATTTCACAAGCCAAGCGTCATTTTACTACCGTGTCATAACAATAGCGCGTCATCCCATTTTGACACCATCCCATTTGGCCGCCATCACATTTTTTATTTATTCTTCTTGCCAAGCCTCACTATACTACTATACTGCGTTATTCAACTAGGAAGACATTCCGTTTATGCCAAATTCCATTTTTGCCACAATCCAAAATGTCGCGAAATAGAGATGGCGGCAAAATGGGATGACGGCAAAACGGCATGGCGACAAAATGGAATGTGGCGCTAGTGGTTTGACACGGTGGTAAAATGACACATGGCCTATGAAATGTCGCAAAAATGGGATGGGGGCAAAATGGGATAACGGCCAAACGGGATTGCGCCAAAATGGGACGTGGAGCTAATGGTACATGACATGGTGGTAAAATGACACTTGGCCTGAAAAATGTCGCAAAAATGGGATGGGGGCGAAATGGGCTAACGGCGAAACGGGATTGCGCCAAAATGGGATGTGGAGCTAATGGTACATGATATGGTGGTAAAATGACACTTGGCCTGAGAAATGTCGCCAAAATGGGATGGGGGCGAATTGGGATAAATGCGAAACAGGACTAATAGATCCCTTGACTTGGGGTAGTGCGACTCTGTCACTGCTAGCTTTCCACTCGGAGGAAGCGACCGGAATTTCCCAACGATGGGACATCCTAGTAATGAATTTTTTTTTTTTTAATTCTTAAAATTAACAGAGTCGCGCTACCCCAAAAGTCAAGGAATTTCGTGTTTGTCCCTTGACTTTGGAGATGACAAGAAAATATCGGGCGCAAAAACGTGATTTGTAAAATTTTTCACAACATATGTCGCCTCGCGCCATGTATGTGATGAAACCATTCATATAGCTCTGCGGGAGCTCTGCACTTTTGGACGTCCCCATTTCACTGCTGTACAGCAAACATCGTCCCCAAATACCTGTTTGTTTCTAAAAAAATCACGCTGGAGGTTGCATTTTATGTAATAACCTCCTGAAATGAGTTTTGACACTTTAGAATGGCATTTAACGCTCATTGAAGTTTTAACAAACTTTCTAACACCTAAAACATTCATAGCACCGATAACGTAATTGTAGCTCTGCACTTTGTGTACACATACGTCCCCATTTCACTGCTGTACAGCAAACATCGTCCCCAAATGCCTGTTTTTCTAAGAATCTCGCTGGAGGTTGCATTTTATGTAATAACCTCCTGAAATGAGTTTTCACACTTTAAAATGGCATTTAACGCTCATTGAAGTTTTAAGAAACTTTCTAACACGTAAAACAAAAGAGACCCCAAATGCCTGTGTTTTGAGCAAGATGGCATTTTGATACACAGCCGACCCCAAATGACTGTAAAACCACCTAGGTGTGTGTGTGTATTCAAACCAGGAAGCATTATATAGATATCGTTGAGAAAACAAATTATAGACTTCCATTACCTATGAATACCCTCTAGACAACAATACAACACTTGATAACTCTCTAAACAAACAGACAAGAATGGGGGGCAATTCATTGTCACGGGGGGCAATTGTCCTAGGCGGGCAAATGTCCAGGGGGCAGTACTGTTGTCCGGGGGGGCAGTACTGTTGTCCGGGGGGGGGGGGGGGGGCAGTTGTCCGGGGGGCATTTAGCATAGAACCGTTTTAGTCACGTACTCAATTCTCTTTTCAGTTTTATTGTATTTTTTCCTTCTATACGTTTTATTGAATGGTTGATTGATTTGTTTTACAGTATTTTGGGACCCGGAGGGTGGCTACCCGAAGAAATGGGCTGCGCGTTGTCGACT
Organism: Littorina saxatilis; assembly: GCF_037325665.1. Lineage (NCBI taxonomy): Eukaryota > Metazoa > Mollusca > Gastropoda > Littorinimorpha > Littorinidae > Littorina > Littorina saxatilis. Next base: position 17,837,683 of record NC_090259.1, read on the forward strand.
GTCAGAAACGGGGAAATGGGTTTGCGTTGCGCATCAAGAACATTTGGTGTTCCTGTCACGACTCTGAAAAGACATCTAGAAGGAAGAAACAAATTTGCAAAAGAAGAAATACAATGCACATGGTGCAGTGCCAGCAGTGCTCTTTATGGGTACACGAGGATTGCGCTGTCAGCAGAGGACAAAGGGACTTTGTCTGCGACATCTGTACATAGTTATTTGTTTGTGTTATTTGCTTTGCGGCTTTATGCGTATTGATTTTAGCATTTAGTTAATTGGGCAGGTAACCCTTTTAATATCTGTTTGTAATCAGAAGAGGGGTAAAAATTATGCTGCGAAATATCTTGGTACTGCTTCTTGTGTGGCACCAACACCCCTTTGAACATTATACAGTGCCAGCAGTATACACACATTGATCACACGAGGACTGCACTGAAAGTAGAAAACAAAAGGACATTGAGTGAAAAATCGTTTCTTAGCTTCTTTTTTCATGTTTTACAAAAACAGGTTTTTTTATCCGATTTGTTTAGACCTAGCCCTTATTTATCTTTTTCACATTTGAGGCATTAATTGTTATCAAATTTACTATTTCTTTGGTAAAAATCCAATGTTATGTGGAAAAACAGACATTTAAATAAGATGGCTAAATCAAAATGTTATGACGTATGAATTTATCTTGTGTGTGTGGCAATGTGTAATTGTGTGCGTGTGATTGAGAGTGTGTGGGTGTATATATGTGTGTGTGAGACACAGACAGAGCTAGAAAGAGAGTCAGTGTGTTTTTGCATGTGTTCCGAGTTTGACAACACAGTGTTCCACTTTACACACCCATGCGTCCAACCTGGAACAAATGCAGAAATTTTTATAATGGTCAGTTTGATGAGTTGCGTGACTTTTATTTTATCTTATGTTGTTTGTTTACTGATAGAGTCTAGCATGTGACAATATAAAAAACGCTTTGCAATAATATTTTTTTTGTCTTGTACGGCTGTTTCTCCTTAACTGTTCCAGGTTTAGCGACATTCCCATATAGCATAACAGCCATATGAATTTGTCTTGGTGTGGAAACACTCATACATTCATATACTCCTTGCATATACGGCTAAAGACATCAACAACAACAACAACAACAACAACAACAACAACAACAACAACAACATCAACAACAAGTCAAAGTCATCACACACACACACATATGTACACACACACACACACATATGTACACACACACACACACACACACACAAACACACACACACACACACATACGCACACACACACACACACACACACACACACACACACTCACACACACACATACACACACACAACACTCTTGCGCTTGAGCGCACATGTTTACGGACGCACACATAAAAACAGGAATGGTAAGTTAAATTGAAGAAGAACTGAACCGGATCCTATTGTGTAGGACAATACCTTTTGGGCTTAAAGGGAACTTGGCAGGTACCGTGTTGGTTTATTGGGTTTTTCTCAGAAGATTTTGTTTACACGCTCAAAACTAACAAAGAACATAATTAATACAGAAAAATAAGAAAAATACACAAACACAATATACTTTCGTTGCGCATCTTGTCACTTTTATATCATAACGAGTGAAAGACTTAAATAAAATGTTTTTTCATTCAATGAGAAAAAGAAAAGTTGAGATTGAGGGCTATTCCTTTAATTACACTTCTTCTTCTTCTGCGTTCCCGTCTTTAATGACACTAAGCTCTGGATGAGCAGTGGAGAAAATGATACTTGAGGTAGCCTGTGACTCATTTCCCGCGCGTTCTAGCGGACAAGTATGGGAAGCCGTTCGACTCAAAAATAATCCGCGCGCAGCGATGAATACTTAGTGCGCGCGCACCTGTTTTTAGGCTTATAGCTTTCGGAAGAGCTGCTATTCATATATCAAAGATACAAAACTCGCCCCGATTTTAATTTCTCGTGTCAGACTGCTGGCGTAACGCCTGGTCTACCCCAGACGAAATGCACCCCGGGAGACGAACCGGCATCGCTAAACCGGATGTTACACCAGAGAGTCAGGTTCCGTACTCAGTAGTCGATCGTTTGGCCCGTAACCTCTTTAATTTGTGCACGTAGAATTGGGTCACACGCTGCAAGGACGCTTAACAAAGATCCGGAAGAGGGCTCCACCCTATTTCAACAGGGACAATCAGCCTTTTGTTCGGTACTGCGACACGATTCTGGCTTGTTAAGTGTTTAGTTACCACGATATAAGACACGAAGACTGCGTTAAAACACGCACGCACGCACGCACGCACGCACGCACGCACGCACGCACGCAGAGAGCGAGAGAGAGAGAGAGAGAGAGAGAGAGAGAGAGAGAGAGAGAGAGAGAGAGAGAGAGAGAGAGAGAGAGAGAGAGAGAGAGAGAGAGAGAGAGAGAGAGAGAGAGAGAAGACAAGACAAAATCTTTATTATCGAGGGTAGCCTAATAGATAAGCAAGAATATGTGACCCTCCACCACGGAATGAGTCGCATGTCACCTTTGCATGATTTTCATATTTGTACATTTTTCTAAAGAGTTTTTTATGCTCTATCTAGTGGTGAAAACCGTTTTAGAAAAGAGCGAAAACTGTTTGAGTTATAAGCCTGTGACTAAGGTGACCCTCACACTGTTACCAAACACTCCCCGCACTTATATTAAGCCTAGCGCAGAACCGCGCGAGGTGACATGCGACTCATTTCGTGGTGGAGGGTCACATATGCTTTTTTGATTTTTTTTTAAAGAGAGAGAGAGAGAGAGAGAGAGAGAGAGAGAGAGAGAGAGAGAGAGAGAGAGAGAGAGAGAGAGAGACACACACACACACAAACACACACAAACACACAAACACACACACACACGCACGCACGCACGCACGCACACACACACACACACACACACACACACACACACACACAAACACATGTGTTTGGTCTGTTGAAATAGAGCATTTGAAAGGGATATTTTGGGTCTTTCCTTGGGATTCAAGGTACATTTGATAGTTAAGGTGGAAGAAGCTTTCAGAACCCAGGAACCCCCCCCCCCCCCCCCCCCTTCGATCCAGCCTGTATATACATTATTTCTGTTTCTTCAATTGCATAGATCTATTAAACCCTAGTATATACACAAACGTAATTATGCGATTTGGCACTTTTTGATGTTAGCATTTTTGAGAATTGATTCTTTGAATGGTAGATGAAATAAAATACAGGGTCCCCACTGGTTTTTAGAAACAAAATTCCATGACTTTTCCATGACTTTCCATGAGCCTCAATAACATTTTCCATGACTAGATCCACAGGTCGCCATTTCCTAACACGCAAACGTTTTACGTCTTGTCACTGCCAGTTTTGACACTGGCTTGCTTTGCACTGAATTTGAGTCAGTTTCTACGCAGTGTCTCTTCGACAAGCAAGTCAAGCATTTGTTACGCAGTCAGATTATCGGTAATGTTTGCTGGTCCTGTCATTTCACTAAACTGGACCAGCCACTGTTTGTATCCATCTCCACTTTCGTAAATTCCGTTTCGTAGCCGTCACTGTGACTTGACGAACTGTCATTTTTTTCACCGCAATACACACTTCATTGCGAAGATCTTCCTCGGTAATTCGTTCGAATTCCGCATACTTTTTGTTGTCAAGAAACAACTCGAAAGAAAGTTTCAAACTCATCATCCTCCATCTTGCTTGTCGAAGCGCTAAAGTACTTTATCGATGCAAAAACAAAAGCAGAAAACTTCGACGAAACCGACTCAAATGCAGCGCAGACGACACGACGAGATAACGGAAGGAAGTGAGCCTTGCTTTGGCTCAAGTGCCGTTAAAAATACCGTTATTCTCGTATGCAAATACGAACGAGAAGTTGGTAATACGAACAAGCCTTGTGCTGGCGACGCAAATCGCTGCTGGCTGGGGGGATGGCTGGGCAACGAAAATCGCCGCTGGCGTGCTAAAGGCTAATTTTTTTTATTTTTTTATATTTTTGTTAAATTCCATGACTTGAATTGAAATTCCATGACTTTCCAGGCCTGGAAAATTAACAAGTCGCGTAAGGCGAAAATACAACATTTAGTCAAGTAGCTGTCGAACTCACAGAATGAAACTGAACGCAATGGAACGCAGCAAGACTATACTCGTAGCATCGTCAGTCCACCGCTCACGGCAAAGGCAGTGAAATTGACAAGAAGAGCGGGGTAGTACTTGCGCTGAGAAGGATAGCACGCTTTTCTGTACCTCTCTTTGTTTTAACTTTCTGAGCGTGTTTTTAATCCAAACATATCATATCTATATGTTTTTGGAATCAGGAACCGACAAGGAATAAGATGAAATTGATTTGGACAATTTAATTTTGATAATAATTTTTATATATTTAATTTTCAGAGCTTGTTTTTAATCCAAATATAACATATTTATATGTTTTTGGAATCAGAAAATGATGGAGAATAAGATGAACGTAAATTTGGATCGTTTTATAAATTTTTATTTTTTTTTACAATTTTCAGATTTTTAATGACCAAAGTCATTAATTAATTTTTAAGCCACCAAGCTGAAATGCAATACCGAAGTCCGGGCTTCGTCGAAGATTACTTGACCAAAATTTCAACCAATTTGGTTGAAAAATGAGGGCGTGACAGTGCCGCCTCAACTTTCACGAAAAGCCGGATATAACGTCATCAAAGACATTTATCAAAAAAATGAAAAAAACATTCGGGGATTTCATACCCAGGAACTCTCATGTCAAATTTCATAAAGATCGGTCCAGTAGTTTAGTCTGAATCGCTCTACACACACACACAGACTCACACACACACACACACACACACACACACACACACACACACGCACACACACACGCACGCACATACACCACGACCCTCGTCTCGATTCCCCCCTCTACGTTAAAACATTTAGTCAAAACTTGACTAAATGTAAAAATCAAATTCCATGACTTTCCAGGTTTTCCATGACCTGTACGAACCCTGAAAATAAAAAGTTGTTTGTTATTCATAGAATTTTTGGAAACAAATAAAAAACTGCACACAGTTTCGAAGCTGTGTGTGTGTGTGTGTGTGTGTGTGTGTGTGTGTGTGTGTGTGTGTGTGTCACTGTAGCCTTTTTTAAACGAAATTTAAAGGCACAGTAAGCCTCCCCTAAACCATCACTGAGCTCCCCGGGCCTCTACATACAATACAAGAATACTTCCATTTGAATGTCAGCGAACGGGAACATCTTGGCTGTTTTCTGTCGAGAGTGAGACATTTTTAAAGACATTATTTTTGTGGACTATCCGAACGGACAATCAGGCGCCTCATTTTGGTGCTGGACCTAACTTTTAAAATCTTAATAATAAATTGACAGCTTAATGTTACACAAACATTCTTAAATCATAAAATAACTCTTTTTTTCATGAATGACAAGAATCAGTACAATTCGGAGTTTTGATAGTTTGAAAAAAGAAAAGCCCGGAAACGTGTCACGCAAAACGTCTTTCTCGTAGTGCTCAGACGACGGTTCTGCATAGCGCCAGTTTCTCTGAACGGTCAATCGCCACCGCTCTACTTCGTGTGATTTGCGTTGCGTTTTAGATTCAGAGGTACACAGTAGGGAGATTTAATAAACGAAACGTCGGGACGTTTCGTTTTGAAGTCGTGGTAAACGTCATCATTTCGGGAGTCTCTCGCTGGAAAGGTGAAGGTCAACTGAAACGGAACGTGGAACGTCAAAACGCAGTCACGTTTTCCACCCCCAAAAAACGAACAATATTTCGTCAACTTTTGTGAGTATTTTTGCACACTAACAGTTTTATTTGTTGGCCATTTTATGCATTGCTAGATTCATCAACCCTTTCACAGTCTTTCAGCGCTGAGAATGTGTTCATTGGAGGTAGACAACTGTTGTGAACTGAAATATTTTGAAGGGTGCTGATCCTGGTACATTTATCCAACTTCATGGTGAAGAAAGCAAATGGCGAAGCAGAAGTAGGTCATCGCATCGAATTTTTATTCTGGCTTCGTATGTGATTTTGTATAAACAAAGTCTGTGTGATTTATTTGGACTGAAAATAATCAAAGTATGCCCGATTCTGGACCACCTCCTAGGTTTTTTTTTCCCCATTCTGATCGAGGACAGACGTGATAATTTCACTTGAAGATTTATCGCCCTTCCTTCATTCCGAAACGAAACGTGAATACATCTAAATCTTGTCTGTGGCCTATGCCGTCTCGTTTCACGTTCCGTTTCGCGGGGTGACTCATTCACCAAACGAAACGAGCTGCAAAACGAAACGTGCTGTCTCTTGAATCTCCCTAATAACGAGCTATTGCAGATAAGCTTACAACGAGTCGCATTGAAATCACAAACTGACGACTAAATTGTGGAAAAAAGGAAACTGGATCACACGGGCTCACAATGGCTCAGGGGTAAGATAAACCACGCAAAATTAAATTCTTTGAAAACTACTCGCTCTTTACGGAGGGTACCAAGGATGTTCTTAAACGGTGAGTGTTTAAATGAAAGGGTGTTTGTACTGTGTGTAAAAGCCTGACAGTGGCTGTGATGATTTACGGGAGGCTGACTGTGCCTTGCAATGTAACACTTAAATTTGTGAAGTGAATGCATTCATCCTGCGTGGTAGCATTATTTGTAACGCAGAATCTTCTGGTATAACTTTTAAAGCTTTCTGAGGTCCTTTTTTTTTTTTTAGATATTACCACTTCAGGGTTTATTTTGTATTTGTTCCTTATGTTCCCAACCTCCTAGACTAAAATGTTCCATTGTACAGATTTGCCAGTCATGGACACCGATTCTGGTGCACATAAAGAACAGTTTGAGTGGGACAGTCTTCGGGACTCGTCAACATGGAGATTTCGAAACACCTGGTTTGGAAAGGTATGTGAGTAACCGTAGAGTGTGAGTAATTGAACGATTGATTTCCGTTAGTAAGGCGGTCTTTAATCGATCCCGAAGTCGACTTTGCGGAGTAATTTTACCAAAAAACAATCAGTGTTAATGTGGGGCTTTAACAGTTTACAGAATTATATATTTGCTATATAATTCCTTTGATGTGTGAGTAATCCGACGATTTGATTTTTGTTGTTGTTTTAAATAGTGTATACAATCATTTACTTACAACAACTCGATTAATCTGTGTTCTGAATATAGTTTACACAATTACGTGATTAATATTCCTTTTATATGTTTCCATAAGGTAATGTGATCGACACAATCTGGACTGGGATCAAGGCAGGTTTTCTAGCTTTAACGTTTGTGATATTAAAAAACAAGAAAAGTAGGTTGTTGGAACGTTTGTTATTGACAAAACAATACATTCACAGATATTTCTTGAATATTTTTTATATATTTTTTTATTATTAAATGATTTTTCTTTGGAACGTTGGCAGTCTCTTTGTTTTTGGGTTTGTAATATGTGACCCTCCACCACGAAATGAGTCGCATGTCACCTCGCGCGGTTCTGCGCTAGGCTTAATATAAGTCCGGGGAGTGTCTGGTAACAGTGTGAGGGTCACCTTAGTCACAGGCTTATAACTCAAACAGTTTTCGCTCTTTTCTAAAACGGTTTTCACCACTGGATAGAGCATGAAAAACTCTTTAGGAAAATGTAAAAATATGAAAATCATGCAAAGGTGACATGCGACTCATTTCGTGTTGGAGGGTCACATATTAGTATGTGATTTTGAGGATTTGCAGATTTCCATCAAAAGAACATCTTTTAGTCACTCAAAGCACAGTCCTTACCATGTAAAACAAGTCGAATATCCATCTCCTGTTTGGCCATGCGTTTTTTTAGGATATAATTATGTGACCCTCCACCACGGAATTGAGTCGCATGTCACCTTTTCATGATTGTCATATTTTTACATTTTTCAAAAGAGTTTTTTATGCTCTATCCAGTGGTCAAACCCGTTTTAGAAAAGAGCGAAAACTTTTTGAGTTATAAGCCTGTGACTAAGGTGACCCTCACACTGTTACCAGACCCCCCCCCCCCCCCCCCCCCGGACTTATATAAAGCCTAGCGCAGAGCCGAGCGAGGTGACATGCGAATTTTGATTCATTGATTTTCTCACGGATGATGGTGGCCATCTGTGAAATTAGTTCATAAAAAACCAAACCCACTCTGCCCAGGAAACAGCCAGGAATTTGAATGTTGGTATGTGTTCAAGTAGAGGGATAGGCTTAACTATCCCATGTAAAAGTTTGGTCGGAAATGAAATGGATGGTCTAACAGTTTTTACGCGACGGACTGTGGCTTGGAGGATAATGATGAAAGTGTGGCCGTCTCCGTTCCACTGCAGACCAAACTCCGTGGCAGTCGACTGGAGTTGGAGAAGACGACGACCTTCATCTCCTGAGCTGGACTGAATATGTAGCGCCAGCGAACGCCAAGAAGAAGAAGAAGGAAGACAATGAAATCACTGATTTAGTATTAACCTACCTTTTTCTTCTCTTTTCTTTTAGTTCCGTACATGGAGTGCTACGGAGCGCCATGAGCGCATTTTCTGGGGGGTCTGTGGGATTGCCTTGCTGACGTCTGGAGTATACAGCTGTTATCGTATGGGTACACTGCCTCCGAAAAGCCCTGATTTCGCCCTCGCACTGGTTCTGTTGTTTAACACTGGTATGCAAAACTTTGGGTTAGGGTTAGGGTTTCAGTTATTTCACCACTATCACTGAGTGGTTCAATAATAATTCAACGTTTATAGTCTTTGTGTGAAGGTGTTAAAGGCAAAGTTTAAGTTTTTCTCTTGTAAAAACAGCGCAGCTCACTATCTCAGATCTCCCCATGTTTTGACATTGAGTTAACCCATACCTACTAACCCCATTTCACACAACCGTTCTAGGTCCCGTTCCCGTACCGACCAAGGAACGGTGCGGGCACGGGAGGGATCGGGAGGGAACCGCAATGGAACGTAAATGATCGTTAACGGAACTGCTTTGAACGGTAGGGTCGGTAGGGACGGTTGAGTTTGGGCGGCATGTTCAAAATCAGAATGAACGGTAATGGAACCTTAACCCATCAGTAACGGAACGCTTGGATCGTTAAAGGAACTTAAAACAACGGTAACGCAACAGTAGCGCTCTCACACACTGAGTTGTCATACCCACATTCCACACATCTGTTCTAGCTTCCGTTCCCGTACCGACCAAGGACGGTTGCCACTATGGTCAGACGCTGCTCATAGATGCCAAAAACGGCCGTTTGCGCAGCGTTCCATTGTTGTGGCAGCCGTCCTTGGTCGGTACGGGAACGGGACCTAGAACGGATGTGTGGAATGGGGGTAGTACACTTGCACATAATATACCGAAACAAATCAATAATCCCACTTATCTCTGTGCAGAGTCAATTGTTTATGACCTATTTTGAAGATTAAGACTGGTGTCAGTTATAAAATACTTCTTACAACATTCCCACTCTGCACACAAAGCACCCAGTCTGTTCATTTTAGGAGTGTGTCGAAGAGGAGAGATGGTCTTATCCCATGTAAAATGTAACCTGGCAAGATCTGAAATGGTGAGCCGGATCAATTACATGGGGAGAACTATGTCTATGCCTTAGGCGTCATCCCTGAAATGTAGCACACAATTCTCAATCGTATGTCTTTCGTTATAGAGCTTATGCTGTTACTGATCTATACTGTTCAAAAAAAGAAACGCATAGCTTGTAATATTTGGTTAATTTAGTTATATGGCTACAAGGATATCCACCAAACTGCAGAAAATGTTTATCTGGTCGTCGACCTTTCGTCCATTGCCACAAGTGAGCTCTGCACGTGACGCATGCGTTATCAGTGGCTACAATGTCAAAATTGCTCATTTGGCATGACCACTCGTCATGCTTCAGTGTAATCTCGTGAAACTCGGGGAATATTGAGCTCTCACCATGTCTTCCAAAACCCATAAAAGCGGATTGTTCGCCACAAAGAAATCAGACGACAATTCAGCGACGAAAGATGGCCCGATTGAGCAGAGAAGACCGCCAAATTGCATTGGGTCGTTTACAAGCAGGCCAAAGTCAAAGTGCAATCGCCAGGCACTTCCACGTGTCCCAGAGCACCATCAGTAGACTGTGGGTCAGGTTTCAAGCCACTGGCTCCGTTGCTGACTTGCCACGAGCGGGAAGACCAAGGGCGACAACTGCTGCTCACGACCGCTTCATACGGCTCCGCCACCTCCGGAATCGTTTCCTGTCGGCCTCATCTTCTGTCCAGGCTCTCCCCGGGCCACACCGATTATCGGACCAGACCGTGCGGAACCGCCTGCATGAAGCTGGTTTGAGAGCTCGCAGACCTCACAGAGGAGCTGTCCTCACCCGCCGCCATCGCCAGAACCGAGTGCAGTGGGGCAACCAGCACCTTCGCTGGACCGTCCGGAATCACTGGAGACACGTGTGGTTCAGCGACGAGTCCTACTTCCTGCTCCAGCGACATGATGGTCGGAGGAGGGTCTACCGGAGAGTAAACGAACGTTACGCGCCCAACTGTGTGGATGAGGCACCCGTTCATGGTGGTGGAGGCGTCATGGTGTGGGGGGCGATCAATACCGCTGGAAGGAGCACCCTGGTGCACGTCCAAGGGCGCAAAACTGCCCAGCGATACGTGGAGGAAATTCTGCGCCCACACGCCCTTCCTCTTCTGGCTGACCAGGATGCCATATTCCAGCAGGACAACGCTCGCCCGCACACAGCACGACTCACCACCCAGTTCCTCACCGACCACCATGTCCAGGTGCTTCCCTGGCCATCCATGTCGCCAGACATGAACCCGATAGAACACCTCTGGGATGAATTGGACAGACGTGTGCGCAGGCGAGCAGAAGCGCCGGCAAATCACCGCGATCTATTGCAGGCACTTCAGGAGGAGTGGGACACAATCCCACAGCAAGATATCCGGCATCTGATCCAGTCCATGCCCAGAAGGTGCCGGGCAGTTGTTGCTGCTCAAGGCAGTCACACCCCCTACTGACTTGACAGCCTCGGCACCCAATCGTATTGATTGACTGATTGATTTGAAGATGCAAATGAACTGTGTGTGCATTCAACTGTGTCCATACCAAATTTCAAACAAATAATCTAAATATTGGATTTTCTGTTAATTTTTTCGAAAAATAAAACAAATTTGGCAAGTAGCAACTATGCGTTTCTTTTTTGAACAGTATACAAACCATGACATTTAACACCTCGAAGCAACTCTAATTAAACTGTTGTGTGTGTGTGTGTGTGTGTGTGTGTGTGTGTGTGTGTGTGTGTGTGTGTGTGTGTGTGTGTGTGTGTGTGTGTGTGTGTGTGTGTGTGTGTGCCTTCTTGTATATCTGTCTGTCATCAGTATTTTCTTCAATTTACATCGTGCGCGGCGTCCTCCAGATGAGAACCTGGGACATCATCATCTTTGCCTTGGCTACGTTTCTCGTCTGGCTGCACATCTTAGTTCACTTCATACTTGGAGACAAGACCGCCTCAGAATGGGTAAAGTGTGTGAGTGTGTGTGTGTGTGTGTGTGTGTGTGTGTGTGTGTGTGTGTGTGTGTGTGTGTGTGTGTGTGTGCGTGCGTGCGTGCGTGCGTGCGTGTGTGTGTGTGTGTGTATGTGTGCGTGTATGCGTGTGTGTGTGTGTGTGTGTGTGTGTCTGTGTGTGAAGGGTAGGGGCGGGAGCGGCGCGAGGTGAACGTGTGAAATGCACAGTCCTTCCCATGTGATCGATTCGGCTTATCTTCTCAGATTTACCCAGGCTATTAAATGGGACAAGGCCATCCCTCCACCTAACCACACAACAAACACAAACAGCCAGCCTTTTTCTGTGCATTGAGGGACACTTGAATTAATTCTTTCAATCCATAATTGTCAACCTGTGAAGTATTTAAATCATAACAGCAACCCTGCTCGAGAAACGGTGAGTGTGTTGGGTTTTGGTATGTGTTCAAGTAGAGGGATGGTCTTATCCCATGTGAAAGGCTACATTTAAGACGGTGACCCGAATCATTTACACAAAAAGGATTGTGCTTTCTAGACTCTTTCAAACCTGAAGCAGCTAATTTTGAATTTCAGGTACGGTTGATCGTTAGCAGCATTGGCGGTCTGATTTGTATCCTCCTCGCTGTGAAGCTGGCTTCCGGATATGGGATGACTGGCATTAAGCACTTGGTCAAAGCCAGCATGTCTGCAATTGAACATACACAAAACCTGTATTTTCAACTTCTCTTGTTCACCGAATTTCTGACGTTCAACATGCAACTGTCAGTAAGTATCTGACTTATTTTGCTTTCATCCAAGAAATTAATGTTTTAGCATACATACAAACTAATGACTGTTACGAGTACTACCAAACTTTCATTTGAGTATGGCAACTGGGGGAAATTTGCCAGTCATGTAAACACATGAGAAACAATGAAACGTTCATGCGGTTTTCAATGGACAGTGGTTACGACCCCAGTGGCGACTTCCGTGTCATTTGATAATGTTTCAAAATGGGTCAAATGCATTGCAAGCCATCAACAGGGATGGTATTTCTGGTGATGGTTTGAATAATCCAACATACTCCTAAAACTCAAAAGTGTTATCTTTTCTTCAACAGCTCAATTTGCTGATACTCAGTGTGACTTCGCGTCTGAAATTCTTGGAGCCTGGCGCAGAAGAAATTGTGATAATGGTTATTTGGCCTATTTTCACAGTAGCCTTTATTCTGTTGGGCTACAACTCTGTGAGTGTTCTACATGTGTGCAATTGTTGTTGTTGTTCTGGATTGTTTTTCGTTATGTCTTACTTTTGATGTTTTCTTGAATGAATAAATGTACTGATAAATAAATGTATGATATGAATAACATGAAATGTAAAAACAAAATGAATAAATGAATACATACATTAATGACGAACTTAAAGGTGGTCGTCTACATTTTTGCTTTTTTTCAATAATCTTATGGTTAGATTTCGCAAAAAAGTTATGTCAGATGATGAATGAACCAAGGTGGAAAAAGTGATAGAAAAAAAAATATATGTAAAAAAAGATTTTATTTTTTGGTAGCGTGACTCACGCTTCCACTATTTTGTTTTCTGTTTGCTGAGAACATGTGCTTTGCCTAAAAATACTGACCAATCAAATTCATGTCACTATGCTTATAGCCACGCCCAAACAAGTGCAGCAACAGTTTGACACTGGAGCGCTGTCCACGCTTTTTTTTAAACGCACGAAATGCACGGGATTTGAGAGGAGTTTTGCGCTTGGCATTTTCCAAATAAGGATATCCTACTATGAGTTCTACGCTGGAATACTACAATGAATTTTCAAACGGCTACACTGGCTTCGTCTTTCCTGATCGAAAGGGGGTGTATTGTTGATAATTGTAGATAATAGACTCTGCATTTTAATGGTCAAATGGCGATTTCGGTATAAAAATGTAGACAAGGACCTTTAAGAAAGTAAAACTGATAAGCATGGTACGTAGAAATGAGCATCATGTTTAAATCATTATCTCATGTTTTGTTCTAGATGTTACGAGAAAATTACTGTGGTGCACTGTGTTTCTTTGCGCTTTGTCCATGGGAACTGGGATTTATCATCTACAGAATTGTTCGGGTAAGCAAATCGGTGAAGAAAAGGTGATATTTACAAATTATCTACTGGTACTACTAATTTACGTTATTGCATACGCTTTATTCATGTGAACTGAAAAAGGAAACAAGCTTACATCAGTTTCGAATAGCATCCAATGAGAAAATTAATGAGAGAGAGAGAGAGAGAGAGAGAGAGAGAGAGAGAGAGAGAGAGAGAGAGAGAGAGAGAGAGAGAGAGAGAGAGAGAGAGAGAGAGAGAGAGAGAGAGAGAGAGAGAGAGAGAGAGAGAGAGAATAATAACCATTGTAATCATTTTTACGAGTTTTCATTCACAGCCAGCTGGGAAATAAATCTAATGTTCCCCAGGCAATAAATCCCCGGTTCTCATAGTTGCAGGAAGCAGGTTATACATGGATAATCAAAAGCAAACATAATAGAAACGCTCGGGGATTCTTCGGCTCTTTTCATTGGCGTTTCCCCAGACCTAGACAGACGACACTGCTTTGCAAAGTTCTAAAAACGAACTGGCAAACTGGCAAAAGTAAACAAACAGCAAAACTACTTAATGAAAGGTCATAAATTCATCACAAACAAATGAAACCTAGCGATATGTTGTGTCTTCTTACACAGTCATGGAGTGCGTTTATCTGTGTTTCGATACAAAGACGTTCGGAGAAACACGAGCGTCAAGTTCAAGCGGCAAACCAATAGACCCCCATCTTGAACACGCGGCCAGTACAACTGGCCTTGACACGGAACGATTCAAGGGGGGCAATCTCAAGTCATCTGAAAGAGGGAAATCCAAACGCAATCCGCCTTGTTCGATTTTATGGGCTTGGACGATAGAGAAAAATAAGAAAAGCAAAAGCTGGAGTCCAGTCTGGACGAAACTGCTATCAAGAACGCAGAATTGATTTTTTCTGAGTTTTTTTTTTAGCCGTAAGCGCCATTTCTCATTTCGAATTTCTCATAACTGCTGTTCACCGCAGTGAAACCAACAAAGGTGCCTCACTCTGTAAGAGTTTCCTGCTCCGATAAACATGGCGGTGACGGCTAAAAAAAACTCAGAAAAAATCAATTCTGCGTTCTTGATAGCAGTTTCGTCCAGACTGGACTCCAGCTTTTGCTTTTCTTATTTTTCTCTATCGTCCAAGCCCATAAAATCGAACAAGGCGGATTGCGTTTGGATTTCCCTCTTTCAGATGACTTGAGATTGCCCCCCTTGAATCGTTCCGTGTCAAGGCCAGTTGTACTGGCCGCGTGTTCAAGATGATTGACCCCTGACACCCCCCGCGGGTTAGGGGGAAGAATTTATCGATGCTCCTCAGCATGTCGTAAGAGGCGACTAACGGATTCTGTTTCTCCTTTTACCCTTGTTAAGTGTTTCTTGTGTAGAATATAGTCAATGTTTGTAAAGATTTTAGTCAAGCAGTATGTAAGAAATGTTAAGTCCTTTGTACTGGAAACTTGCATTCTCCCAGTAAGGTCATATATTGTACTACGTTGCAAGCCCCTGGAGCAATTTTTTGATTAGTGCTTTTGTGAACAAGAAATAATTAACAAGCGGCTTTATCCCATCCCCCCCCCCCCCTTTCCCCGTCGCGATATAACCTTGAACGGTTGAAAACGACGTTAAACACAAAATAAAGGAAAAATAAAGGAAAATTGACCCCTGACACACACATTTTGACCCGTGCACAAGACGTTGTATCGATAAACGAAGCGCACATACGAAATAATAATAAAAGCAAGGAACATAGCAACAAGGAATGCAAACATCTGACAAAGCCGAGCAAGCAGAATGACAGGTCTAATGAAAAACAAAGAGTCAATGAGTCGGAAACAAGATCGCGATTCTTTCCTTCGCTGCACGACGCAAATCTTCTGTGACCTTTGACCCAACGTGCCTTGCTGCACGATGCAAATCTTCTGTGACCTTTAACCCAACGTAGCTTCCACATTCAATCACTAAGCTTAATATTTACAACTGAAAATCGAGGGGGTGGAATACTGAGAGGAACCTACAGAACTATGCATCCTCAAACCTGACATACTTATCCCAACATTTTGTGAACTCAAAAGACAGAAAGCTGCTTTTACACGCCAGATTTGATTGCAACAACGTGCTGGGGCACCAAAACATGTATTATCAAAACGGAACTCGTGTTTCAAAGCATGGCTCCCTGTGTTGATTTTGCACTTATATTCTCACTACCAAAATGATGAAAAAAACGATGTTTGGTGGTTTGTTGTCATGCCATCTTTTTTGTCGGTCCTCGGGGGGGCATATCGACTTTTGTTTCATATTTATTGACCGCGGCCTTCGGCCTTGGTTAATAAATATGAAACAAAAGACGATATGCTCCCCCTCGGACCCATCCTGAACTCAGGTCAAATGAGTTCCTTCCCTTCGGGTCTCATTTGCCTTGGTTTTCTTTCTGTGGGTAAGAAATCGATATTTTTTTTTTTAACATATTTAGAGCTTTTTGTAATGTGTTATTAATATAAGCAGATTCGCGATCGTCAAGAATGATTTTTCATGGTGTTGTGTAATTTTTAAATTACAAAGGAATTGATATGTAAGACAGTTTCAATCGAGCTATCTTTCGCGAGTGTATTTACTGTGAAAACAACTCTAAATATGGCAAAAGTGTCACGTGATAATCAACTTTGGCTACGAAGCAGACGACACTTTTTCCGTAACCAGTTGGGAGAGATGCACTGACAACTTATTACGGTCTCCTTCCCACAGCAGTCTCAACGTTTTGACTTGTGTTAACCTTAGAACGATGTCTTTATAATAACTGTGAAGAACAGAACGGAGATCACTGTCGAAGTCGGCCAATCTGCAATCACTTTCGTCTCAGTTCGTCTATTCTCAGAAACATTAGCGAAAAACATGGGAGATAACTCTGTATTCTTGTTTTGATAGATTCCGCGCAGTAATTATGCACCCTGTCAGAGAGACAGTAGCGATAGCGTGGACCGATGATTATCAGAATGCCTCGGACCGACAAAAAAGCTGGTCTGTCAACAACCCATCAAACATCTTATAATGGCTTTTTCATGAGGGGGTGAATAATGAATTGAGTTTGATTCACTGTGTGTGCCCATGTCTGTTCGAAAATCTGTCAAAGTTCAGAGAGCTCTTTGCAAAGAGTGATGTCATGTGTGTGTGTGTGTGTGTGTGTGTGTGTGTGTATGTGGGTGCGTGCGTGCGTGCGTGCGTGCGTGCTTGCGTGCGTGCGTGCGTGCTTGCATGTGTGTGTGTGTTTGTGTCTGTCTGTCTCTCTGTCTGTGTTCAGGTGTCAATGACAGAGACGGTATATAAGGATCGTTATCTGGAGGTGTGTACCTACGTATGCGGCCCACTCACAGCCGTTTTCTTGGGGATAATCATCCTTCATGGGCGGTTCAGGTACAAGAACTTCGGCAAGGGACTAGGTAAGTTGACTGCATACAGTTCTTCTCGTGTGAACGATTGGAATCGTCGTCTTAGCTCTTGCTAGGCTTTTATATTCGACAAAAACATCCCTCCACTTTTACGCGTACCAGCCTGTCATATGAGCGTTGATGCGTTGAGCTGTCGTTATGCGCCATACATGGCCCAGCTCATCCGGCTTCAGCGTGTTTTTATATCGGAGTGGTCCTTCTCCTAGACTGGTGGCTTTACAGGGCTGTCGAGTCCAGTCTACCCGGCTATTTGGCCATAGCTGGCTGGTTTGTTTATCTGAGGTGACCTTCCCCAGGGCTAGAACTTAAGATGCGGCTCTTGATCGCATGATGCTCCCGTCATTGGAGACCTGGGGTATTTCTTGAGTGTAACAGTGCCACCTGTTATCCCGCCCCATCCTGTTGGAAGCACCGCCAGTTGGTCCGCGACTGCTTATTCGTCCTGGCAAGCCTGGCTTATTTCGCAGCTAACCTCCATATCTGAAGGCCATCTCACTATCCGCCACCTGTGAACGCGCCTGGTTGGGGGTGGTCGCCCCTACTGTCCCAGGACGCGTACCAGCGATCGTTGTGCTTTCTGTGCAGAGTGGGAATGTTTGCAACGGGTGTGCGACAAAAGGTCGAGGTTCAAAATGTCGAGGCTCAAAAGGTCGAGGTCATTTGGTCGAGGGTCAAAAGGTCGAAGGGGACGAAAGGTCAAAATGTGAGAAAATGTCGACATCAAAACGTCGAGGGGACAAAAGATCGAGGATTGAGAAAAGATCGAGGATCAAAAACGGCCGAGGTTTAAAAATGTCGATGTCAATTTACGTTTGTAATGGATGGATTCTTTTAACGAACACTACTGGCAAACTGTGAAAAATTGATTCATCACCAAATTCTGACTGACTATTAGGGTTTAACGTCCTCTTAGACCAGTTGGCCTATATTGGGACAGGTATTGGTAATACGCTGAAGATATGGTGTGATACTTTGACTCAAACAAACCCGCTGTGGCTGTCTTCTTCGACACACCAGCATTGGGTTTGTCTCGTCAAAGTATCGAAATACGATCATGATAATCAGAGACGAGAGATGATGCAAGCGTGTCTTCGTGTTTTCCAAGCCCTGAGACTTTCGCTGTGAACTTGGGATCTTTTTCGTGCGCATGTGTGCACACGGGGGTGTTCGGACACCGAAAAGAGTCTGCAGAAAGTTGACTCCGAGAAATAAATCTCTCGCCGAACGTGGGGTTCGAACTCACGCTGATAGCGACCAACCGGATACAAAGCCAGCGCGCTACCAACTGAGCTACTTCCCCGCCCTCACCAAATTCTCACTGTGCACAGGAAACAGTCAGTATGTTGATTTGCTTTTGTCTGTGTCTAAGAGAAGGGATGTTGTTATCCGGTGAGAAACCGGCACGGTTGGCCTAGTGGTAAGGCGTCCGCCACGTGATCGGGAGGTCGTGGGTTCAAACCCCGGCCGGGTCATACCTAAGACTTTAAAATTGGCAATCTAGTGGCTGCTCCGCCTGGCGTCTGGCTTTATGGGGTTAGTGCTAGGACTGGTTGGTCCGGTGTCAGCGTAATATGACTGGGTGAGACATAAATCCTGTGCTGCGACTTCTGTCTTGTGTGTGGCGCACGTTAGGCCTAAAAAAAAATAGGTGTGGTTACGGTAACCCGACCTACCCTATTTTTAGGGGCCGATCCTATAACTTTTTATTACATTTGTCAAAAAACAAAAAAAAACCACACAAAAAACCGAGTGCAAAAAACGCAATGAAAGCGAAAGCGCCCGAGTCGCACACTTATTTCCCTGTCAAGTAGGTTTAATTTGTACACATTAGAAAAAAAAGTTAAAAAAAAAAGTGATTGCCTACCTACCTACCCTATTTTTTTTGGCTATGTTACCGTAACCACACCTATTTTTTTTTTTTTGGCCTTATATGTCAAAGCAGCACCGCCCTGATATGGCTCTTCGTGGTCGGCTGGGCGTTAAGCAAACAAACAAACAAACAAACTTGTGAGAGGGCGTATCTTAAACATGTGTACAGGAAGCACATGGCAATATGTTTGTCTGCGCACTGAAATGCAAGGGTGTTCACTCTCTCACAACCCATACCAACCCGAAAGAGTTATTTTAAGAATTCGTCTGCTTAGACAGCCATTTTCAATGAAATCATACGATGAAAACAAAAACATGCGATACAGTTTCCCCGAGAGAAGTAAGCTTAAAGTTGATAACAAACACAGCATTTTTTGTTACGTGTGAAAGACTATGCAATCAAGTAATAGTCTGTTCAGGGTTTTAATGGGATAAAACCGTTCTTCCACTTGGTCACGTACCCGAATTCAGCAACTGGGTAGCATTCTGTGCAGAATATTTGTTATTGATGTATGTATTCATGCATGTATTTAATTAATTATTTATTTATATATTTATTCACTTCAGTTTACGTTTTGCTAAATGAATGTCTCAGATTGACATGAGGTGTAAGCTACAAAAATACGTCTGGATAATGTTGCCCGCTCAGCACAACAAGCAAGCAGACTGTATATTTGTGGTATGCGTTCGAGAAAAAGTATATATATATCCTCTCGACCCATGTAAAAACCTGGACGGGTCTTTTGTGTTTTACAAGACGGTCTACACAGGAAAGATCAGTGCAATGTTTGGGTAATGTGGACTAAAGCTTAAGTTTGAAACTTTCTCTTGTTCTTTTTTGTTTTCTCTACGTAATAGTAGAGACCACGTCGCCAGACGAGCTTGCATTGATTTTTTCTTCAGGGTTGCTTGTTTAATTTGTTTCCATGTTTTCGTAAAATGCACAGATTTTGAGAGCTTAAGTCATATGACAGAGATGTATAGTTTGATGTGTTTTGGTTGCAGTGAGACCGGAGAATCCAGAATCTGACAGACAGGGTCTGCTTGACCAAAACCGGCTATCAACGTCTGCCAACAGAAACTAATGGACATGTTAAAGATACCTTATTCCTTCCTGTGTCAATTTCGACAATGTTCGAAGCTTTTACCCGATATTAGAGCATTCTTCCACTTCGACACATTCCAAAACTCAAAAGTCTGGCTGCTTCATGCAAAGCAAAACTTCTGGTGAATACATTTTTCACACCGACGAAGGTGTCAGTTATGAAATTCATTTAGCCAAAGAGAGCCAACAAAAAGCAGCCGGGCTGTAGAGATTCTTTCTTTGTGTCCAAATCAATTTATCTTATTTCGGGTAAAAGCTTCACACGCATAATTAGCTTATATTGGTGTACATGATCGTTAACAAAGGCAGGAACGTATCTTTAAAATTCCAGGTAAAAAGCATGGAAGGATCGACCTTGGAAAAACTGGGGCAAACAAACCGAATAACAGTGAAATCATAAACATAATTATTGTTTTAAACAATAAATTTTTTTTAAAAAACGGGAAATCACGCAAACTAGCGACATCCAAGTGAAAACAGGCAGCTCTGATCTCTGCATTTTCTGCACTGTCCGCTCAGTCTTACGTGGGATTTTTCTTTCGAAAAAATGGACTTCAGAGATGACTGTTTATTCCGCTCGAGCACACAAATGTAACACTTCCTTAAAGCTGTGGTCTATTTATGACTTTCCGGGGCTACGAGGTTAAAAAAAAGGGACAAAATCATGTACAGATTTCTGTACAACAAACACTACCTGAAACCCCACCTATACGGCGTGTTTGACCTTGAGAGCTTCAGTCAACGCTTGAATTTTGCAGTGGTAACATCCGGTTTGCTCTCGCAGAGCTGAGCATGATTGTCAAGAAGGATCGAGCAGAAAAAATAAACGACTTGGCAGGGATTCGAACTCAAGGCCTCGGGGCCTCGAAATGTCGGGGCCGATGTCTTAACCGCTAGGCCACTTCACCAGTGTTGTCAAAGATAACACAAATTGATAATTTTATATCATTCTACGCTTGAATTACCATTCATGCGTTGCAAAAACGTAAAAATTGACATTAAAATTTGCCTTTATTTGCAAACATGTTTTACGGAATCGCAGTACATGTTTACACCGTCATGCTACACGACATTCGCGCCATGCAAATAGCTGCGATATCTCTATTTACAACATGCAAGAAAATGACAAGAACAGTAATTGAATCTCTCCAAAGCTCTGTGCAGTTGAAACCAGACATCTAAGAAATAGTTATACATGTATTCACTTCTGAACAATGGGCGGATAGAGATATAAATCATGCTGCTTCAAGAATAACATAACATGAATTCATATCAATGTTTTTCCTTCTTTTTCTCAATTGGCGCAGTAGCCTAGTGGTTAGGACATGAGACACGAAGTTTCGAGTTCGAATCTTCGCCGGGGCGTTTATTTTTTCCCCTTGATCTCTCTTGAAGATAAAATATGATCAGTCTTGAGAGAGCAAACCGGATGTTATCCCTGCAAAATTTTTTGCCCTCTTTGTTTGTTTATTGTTGCTGTTTTTTGCTTGCTTGTACATTCTGTGGCGGGGTGGTAAGACGTCGGCCTCTTAATCCGGCGGAAGGTCGAGGGTTCGAAACCCGGCCGCGGCCGCCTGGTGGGTAAAGTGTGGAGATTTGTCCGATCTCCCAGGTCAATTCGTGTGTACACGCAAGCACAAGACCAAGTGCGTATGGAAAAGATCCTGTAGTCCATGTCAGAGTTCGGTTGGTTATAGAAACACGAAAATACCCAGCATGCTTCCTCCAATTGCGGCGTATGGCTGCCTGAATGGCGGGGTAAAAACGGTAATACACGTAAAATTACACTCGTGCAAAACACGAGTGTACGTGGGAGTTTCAGCCCACGAACGCAGAAGAAGAAAGAAGAAGAAGTACATACATTTCTTCTTCTCTAGAATTTCTCTTTTATTTTAGTGTGCCTGTTCTGTTTAGAGTATTCTTGTTCTTGCATATTAATGATGTTATTGTTTCAATTTTTAAATTTGTTGAGGTTTTGTTCTTGTTTGGGGGATAACTTTATCATCCCATTGCTGTGTAATTCGGGTCGCTTGCTCTAAGTGAAAAGCTAGCAGCAATGAGAGTCATGCGTGTCCGTGTTTAGGTGTAAATGAACCGCTACCTGCACCTCTGGTAGAATAACCGAGGCTGTGTACGTGCCACAGTGGTGAAACTGGCACGGGACAGGGATACCGTCTCAGAGTTTGCTCCTAAAGTTGACCCGTGTCCGTTCCAACCAGGATTCGAACCCGTAACCCGCGAATCGCAAGTCCAGTGGTGTAGCCCCAAAATGTAAGCGATCGACTTTTGAATTGTACAGTGTATTTTAATTGTTTCAGACGTGTATGATCAGCCGTTGCTTGTGTTCGTGCCATAGTTGTTTGTTAAATATTGTTTGATGATACTTAATTTTAAACATTTTTTTTTATTTACGGACAACTGACCGTTTTCTGAAAAAAAGGATCCTATGTTAGATGTCACGGCAGTTGTATGCAGTGTTTACCAATCTGTTCTTATACAAGTAACATGTATATATAGCTATTGTTCCCATTGAATATAGTGCAGGTTTATTTTTCCTCATCAGATATATTGCTTACATGTTGTTATTAAATGCATTGATGATCAAATACATGATTCATACATAGAGAATACTACATGGCTTGTTTCAAATTAAAGACGTACTCTTTTCAGTTTGTTTTCAGTTTGATCGAAATTCGAACGTAATTTGGCCGACAGTGGCGAAACACGTTATGTTGATACGTATTTGGAGAGTCTGTAACTGAAAATATTTGGAATAAAAACAAATAACAGCTATTGCTTCCTCTTTCCGTTAGTTTAAGAAGCACTTATATATAGTTACGATGTAACGTATTGCATGCACGTCCCATGTTCTTTCCTCCAACTCTGTCATCACTCATTTCTGTGTGTCTGTTATGACCGATTTGTCCTTCACTGGGGGTATGCAGTGTCTTTGGCGGTTGACAACTGTGCCAGAGGCATTGAACTTCTACTTATTGCATTTAAAAGAAATTGTATATCGTCTTCATGCACGGATCGTTTTGTTTTAAACATTCAGTAAACAAACACAAAAACGTGAATTCCGATTTTCGGCTGTCATCCAACCTTTCTGTAACCAGTATAAAAGAATATGTTATATGCGAACTGAAAAAGAAGCAAAATCACAGCCACATTACATTTATATGATAGTGCAATGCGCAATAATGATCTAACAATTATGTCTCAAGCACCATTTGTTTAAACTCTTGTGCGAATTCTTGTCATTGTCTATTGTTGAAGCTTTCAACAGTTGTAAAAGCCACACAAAAACATCTGTTCAACCCGAGCCCTTCTTTAGTGCACAATCAGAGTCTTTCGACTAATCTGCTGTAATACTTGTAACGTAACCCCACGTGAAACGCGAGGGACGGACTGACCTAAAGCTCACAAGGGGAACAAACTTAGTCACAGCCCGACACAGGCCCTTTTGTGTTGCAAAGTTTTTGCTGAACGGCCCCTCTTCTACGATCTGTTGTGGAATTTTGGGAAAAAGTGACGTGGAGGAGAACGTGATCAGTCCCCTGTTTCTTCTATGCTAGAATTGGGAGTGTGGCAAGAAAGTAGACGAGGGTCTTGGTGTGTGTGTGTGTGTGTGTGCGCGCGTGTGTGTGTGTGTGTGTGTGTGTGTGTGTGTGTGCGTGTGTGTGTGTGTGTCTGTGTGTGTTTGTGTGTGTGTATGTGTGTGTGTGTGTGTGTGTGTGTGTGTGTGTGTGTGTGTGTGTGTAGAGCGATATGTGAGTAAACTACTGTACCGATCTTCATACCAAGGAAATCTCATGTAAAGTTTCGTGAAGATCGGTTCAGTATCTTAAAAACAATTTCATCTGATTCTTTTTGGTATCGTGATTCCAGCAACATATATAGATATGCTATGTTTGGATTACAAGCAAGGTCTGAAAATTAGAAAGAATATCAAAACGCGCGTTTAACTGTGAAATGCTGTACGCTAATGCGCTATAGGGCAATTCCAAAAAATATGCTCACCTAAGCCTGAAATTCAAAATGGAATTGACGGCTTTTTCAACGTACACATGCCACAAGAGATGTTTATAGTTACTTATACCATTCATCGCTTGCCTCTAGTTCACTCCCCTTGCATGCCGCCATTTTGTTTTGATGTCATTTGGGAACGCCCGTGTGAAGTCATTTTATGACAACTTTTAAGAATGTCATCGCGTGTGCTAGTTTTTATTGTTTTGGTTTCGAAAATTAGTCAAAGTTGCTACAGAAGCCTAAAACTATCGTTTGATCTGTTTTTAAAATATCAATTGCTTAAACGTTTTGAAATATATTTAAAACAAACTCTACCCCAAAATGGTGCCACGTCAGTGACGTTTTGGGTAGACTTTTTGTTTGTGGCGATGAACCGATTGGTTGATTTATTTCTTATTTCGAGTTTTCTTAGCTTTTAAATGGAGGAGTCCAACCATGTGATTTGAGTTTGTTTGTCCCCATTTTGTTGTGCACAAAGTGCGTCACTGACGTGGCACTGTTTTGTAACGTCTATGGCACTTTGAAACCATGTGTACTTGTTACTGGTAGTTTTTAACCAATTTCCTTGTGATTTTTTGTTACATGTTCTAACTAAGGTTAACATTGTTGTAACTGAAAAAAGCTGAGCACAAAAACGAGATCATGTGTCCGTTATTTTTAATTTTCAGTGCAGTTAACCCCAGAGATTTGTACGAGTTATGATCCAAACAAAATGACCAAAACGCTATTATAAATGTTTCAGGTAACTGATCATCAAAAATAATATATCATTTGAAAGGCCAAACATTTAACTGGTTTACCTCTCAGAGATGACGCCATTAGGTTGCTACGTCATAAATGACGAGGCATCAAAATACGTCACTTTTGGGTTATGCTTCAAAACGGGGTCTTTTGTCAAGAACCATGAACAACTCCTATTCTGTAAAAGAGTGTAGCTAGGTAATGACACAAAGGACATTTCTACAAAGGTGAAGAAAGTAACATGAAACAAAGCTGCTACATAATTTACAATCTGACAGAAGAAAAGGGAAATCAAAACTGGGGAAAAAGGGAACAACTCGGAATAGCCAACAAGACGTCCGAACAGCTCTGCAAACGAAATTAATGTAGCTGCTGTATCAAAACTTAAGAACTAAGATTGAAAAGTGAACATCTATCTATATATATATATACGTGTCTGTCTGTCTGTCTGTCTGTCTGTCTGTCTGTTCGCGATGCACGGCCAAAGTTCTGGGTTTATCTTTTTCAAATTTGGACACCGTATTCAGCTACACCCCGGACACAACCTCATCGATGAGATATTGCAACACGTGCTCTCAGCGCGCAGCGCTGTGCGCGCTGAACCGATTTTGTTTTTTTTTTGGTCGGGATCCACTACCAGTAACTCTTCCTTATCTTCTCCAGTGTTTTCAGCCGCGATTATCTCCCTTCCTCCGTGTGGCGTCAATCCATATTCCCGTTACTACGTTACTATTTTTAGAAGGTCACTGCACGTTACTATTTTTAGAAGGTCTCCAATGTTTTGCGCGTTTATCTTCTTTCCTTCGTGCGCCGGTAAAGCCGGCGTACACCCAGCAAAGCCGGGTCCCAGGCGCAGCCTGGTATTCGGCTCTACTTCTTCCCGGCAAAGCCGGTACCCGGCGAAGCGGGTAATCATCTAGTTTATATATAAGAAGTAGAGCCGAATGATTCCCGGCTTTGCCGCGAAGAAGTAGAGCCGAATACCCGGCTTCGCCGGGAAGAAGTAGAGGAATACCCGGCTTCGCTGGGATGAAAGCGTTAATGTGGACAGTGACCTTCTAAAAATAGTAACGGGAATATCCGGCTTCGCCGGGATGAAAGCGTTGTGGACAGTGACCTTCTAAAAATAGTAACGGGAATATGGATTGACGCCACACGAAGGAAGGGAGATAAACGCAAAACACTGGAGAAGATAAGGAAGAGTTACTGGGAATGGATCTGGGAAGATGAACAGAAAAACCAAAATCGATTCAGCGCTGCGCGCTGAGAGCACGTGTTGAAAATTCTCATCGACCAGGTTGTGTCCGGGGTCTACCTGAATATGCCCACCAAATTTGAAGTAGATCCATCAAGAACTTTGGCCGTGCATCGCGAACACACACACACACACATACACACACACACAGACACAAGTCGTATATATATATAGATATATATGCACACGCACACACCCACACACATGCACGCACACACACACACACACACACACTTACACACACACACACACGCACATACAAACACACACACACACGCACG
>NC_090259.1:17864181-17874181 GCF_037325665.1 Littorina saxatilis
TATATATATTATGTATAGGTTACAACACGAGTGGTTTTTTATATGGCTTGTATTTCAGTCAAGACCCAGCGGATGAATATCATCGGGAGACACGAGCCTCTGGCGAGTGTCTCTCGATTGATATTCCCGCTGGGTCTTGACTGAAATACAAGCCATATAAAAAACCACGAGTGTTGTAATCTGTATATCCCATTCTACCATCAAACACAAAGTGTAGACTACTAGCGGCACTGTTGTGATCTGTGCAGGGTAAAACTGTTGCCAGCGAGACTTAGCCCTTTTGCAACCTTAAACTAAGTGACCGTCGCTGAAAAAATAAAACGAATGAGTGCATCGATAAGTACGCAGTAACACTACTTTCAGACCATTTAAAAGCTTTAAGTAAAGGTTCATAAGTTGCAAGAAAGTAATGAAGTCGAATAGAAATTAATTTAGTTGAAGCGCACAATTCTTTTGTTTTGCGTTTCAGGTCGGCAGAACGGGCGAAACGGGTTTGGGACCCATTTGGCTTACTCGATTCAGAATTGATTCCACGTTGTTTTTCTCGAACGTGTGTAATTAGGCTTATTGACAGAGAAGCAAATCTTAGGGAACAAATATGTAGGTTTAGATTTAACCATTTGCTCCCTATTTGAAATGTATCTACGTGATATGTTTTGCGAGTGTGTTTGCATGGATGAACTTAAACTGGTATGGGTGAGAGGAAAACGCGACCGACACGTCTGTCACCGCCGATTGATTGCATTTTGAAGGAATATGACTGGATTACGGAAAAATATGTGGACTTACTGCAGAGCCAGGCAAAAGAGTAGACTTGCTCGCAAAACACGTGAAACAGCCGATGTTTGATAGCTGAAGGCGCACACCGGCAAAACACACTACCGACAGATTCTCAAAAGTCGTCTGCTAACGATGCAAGGGGAGGGTACTCGTGTTTTTGTTTTGGTTCGCTAGCATCTGGTTATCTTGTAAGTTGAATGTTCGTTTTTTTCGACCTGCATTGCTTTCATAATGAAAGAAACTTTTGCTTATTGCATCTCATACATCAGATCAGTTCTGAGATTCATTTTTGCGTGCAACTGATGTGGTTTTCTGAGCCGTGCAATACGATTTTAGAACTTCATACAAATGTGTCACATTGTTCGGCGCGAGCGAGGTCAAAGGTCGGGAGGAAAGTAGTCCTTTGCCCAAATCGGAATCTGCACTATCATATATTTTTTGGAGCCCATGATGTATTTATTGAGCTATAAAAATACAACATATATACCCATACTGAAGTAACAGAGACAAAGAAGGGAGGTCATGGGATATATATATATATACGACTTGTGTCTGTCTGTCTGTCTGTCTGTCTGTGTGTGTGTGTGTGTGTGTGTGTGTGTGTGTGTGTGTGCGCGTGATGCACGGCCAAAGTTCTCGATGGATCTGCTTCAAATTTGGTGGGCATATTCAGGTACACCTGGGACAGGACACAACCTGGTCGATATTTCAACACGTGCTCTCAGCGCGCAGCGCTGAACCGATTTTGGTTCCACCTCAGCTGCCCGGGCCCCCATACCGACACACCAAAGCCAAAGTTCTCGGTGGATCTTTTTCAAATTTGGACACCGTATTCAGCTACACCCCGGACACAATATCATCGATGAGATATTTCAACACGTGCTCTCAGCGCGCAGCGCTGAACCGATTTTGATTTTTCTGTTCATTTCACCATTCCCAGTAACTCTTCCTTATCTTCTCCATGTTTTCAGCGTTTACCTCCCTTCCTTCGTATGGTGCACTATAGTATGAGGGGGCATCTTCGGATATTCCCGGCGTTCTGTTACTATTTTTAGAAGGTCACCGCAGTGTCCAGAACGTAAATTGGACCCGTAAATTATCCTCACTGTAAAAGTGCAAAGGTCGAATCAATTTATAGCCACGCGAAAAATACACTGTCATCTATCTCTCTCTATATACGGCTTCTCTGTGTTTGTGTGTGTGTGTGTGTGTGTGTGTGTGTGTGTCTCTCTCTCTATGTGGGCAAAACCTGTGGATTGTTCAGTTCTGTTTGTGATGTGGTCTGGCGGCTTTTGTGTATTTGTATGTACTGGCCTTAGAGATAAGCTCTAAATTGCTCAATCCTGTTTGAGTGGAGTTCGCCTCCAAAGGTGATTAACACGGTTACATTCGTCGACAAGGATGGGACTCGATATGGTCAGGAATGGCATTATGGCCACTGAATCATTTTCGTGCTGTTCCCATTCCACGAATCTGGGAGGGACCTAAGCTTGGCAGGTCCATTGTTCGGACCCGGCGAAGCCGGCGTACGGCTCTAAGTACTTCTTCCCGGCGAAGCCGGCTACCCGGCGAAGCGGGTATTCATCTAGTATATATATATATGAGTCTCTTACGTACAGCGGTAAAGGTGCGTTTAACCGACATAAGCCCACATCTAATTTTTTCACTATTGATGTGTGGGTTTTGTGTCTTGTAAACATATCTAACTCCCTGAAACGGGATGTGTGTTTGAGCGTACTCAACATCTACAGTAATTCATTTCTAATAACAAGAAAACCACTTTTGCATTAAGTTAAAATAAACAGTTTCTCTTCGTTAAGATGTATACAAAAAATTACCGTTAACTGCACCAACAAACACTTGCAAATTTGAAAATTACCGTCTACACAAAATTCACGAAAAGAAAGCACTGAAACTAATTGTTTATGTATTGTGGTCAGAGCCTACTTAATCCAATTAAGAACAGAAATCTAGACTATCATCTCAATATTAATGCCAGAAGTGGATCGCATTCAGCGTCCTTAAAAAGGGACAGTGGGCTTAAATGGGTAGCTTGGGGTTGTACCTAAAGCAGTGCATTTCTATGGATATTATAGAAATGAAGTTGAAGTAAAGACTAGCAATGTATTGTACGTGTTTTTTTAGGTTCTAAATATGCTATGTACAACGGAAAAGGTGCGTTTAAAATCAATCAATCAATCAATCAATCTGAGGCTTATATCGCGCGTATTCCGTGGGTACAGTTCTAAGGCAGGGATTTTTTTTAATTAAATTTTTTTTAATGCAATTTATATCGCGCACATATTCAAGGCGCAGGGATTTATTTATGCCGTGTGAGATGGAATTTTTTTTACACAATACATTGCACGCATTCACATCGGCCAGCAGATCGCAGCCATCTCGGCGCATATCCTACTTTTCACGGCCTATTATTCCAAGTCACACGGGTATTTTGGTGGACATTTTTATCTATGCCTATACAATTTTGCCAGGAAAGACCCTTTTGTCAATCGTGGGATCTTTAACGTGCACACCCCAATGTAGTGTACACGAAGGGACCTCGGTTTTTCGTCTCATCCGAAAGACGAGCACTTGAACCCACCACCTAGGTTAGGAAAGGGGGGGAGAAAATTGCTAACGCCCTGACCTAGGGTCGAACTCGCAACCTCTCGCTTCCGAGCACAAGTGCGTTACCACTCGACCACCCAGTCGTCGTCCCTAAATTCGGTCCTGTTCATGAACATAACGAAAGTAAAGTTAGAATTAGAAATTGGAATGCACTGTAACTACTTTTAGAATTGTTATGTATTTCGGAGTAAAAACCGTACATCCAAAGGTTGGGGTTGTCCATAATTAGTGCATATTTATGGATATTACAAAGGTGACGTTATGGAAATTACAGAGGTGAAGCTATGGGCATTACAGAGGTGAAGTTATGGAAATGACAGAGGTGAAGTTATGGAAATTACAGAGGTGAAGTTATGGACATTACAGAGGTGACGTTATGGACATTACAGAGGTGACGTTTTGGACATTACAGAGGTGACGTTTTGGACATTACAGAGGTGACGTTTTGGACATTACAGAGGTGACGTTATGGACATTACAGACGTGACGTTATGGACATTACAGAGGGGAAGTTATGGTCATTACAGAGGTGGAGTTATGGACATTACAGGGGTGAAGTTATGGTCATTACAGGGGTGAAGTTAAAATGAAGCATTGCAATGTTTTGTTCATGCTTGTAAATTATAACATTGTCTGCACGAACGTAAAAGGTATGTTTAAGGTTTGATGCTGTTATGACGAAAAAAATCGAGAGCCCGAAATCAAGGAAAGTTTTTGCACATGGCCGGAGAAATGAAGTTAAAATAAAAAATTGTAATGAATCAAATACGACAGTAAAGAAAATGAAATGATAAGTATACGGTCGGAAAAAAATGACCGAGCCGAGCGAGGCCAAAAATTGATTAGTCTTATACGTACTTATAGTCAAGCATTAAGCAATCTCTACTACTTTACTTCACTACTAGTAAAACCAACATAGTACAAATTAGTGAAGTGTTTTGTTTTTCCCATTCAAAGCAAGATAAAACTCACTCCACTGGAGTGTATCAAGTACCCAGAGATTGATCACACACTTTAAAATGGAAAGACTGTTCACTTTGATCCAAAAATGCAGCACGAATGGCCTACATCAGTTTTCAAGAAGACACATTGAAGCACGCAGACATTTATATTAAAGGACAAAGACATTTATAATGAAGCACAAAGACATGAATATGAAAGCAGGCAGACATTACTACTGAAACACAAAGTCGTTGATATTGATTTGAACTTGAAGCATACGGTAGTAATACTGAAGTACAAAGACATTAATATTGAAGCACAGAGACGTACATATTGAGGCACAATGATATTGATATTGAAGCACAGAGACGTACATATTGAGGCACAATGATATTGATATTGAAGCACAGAGACGTACATATTGAGGCACAATGATATTGATATTGAAGCACAGATACATACATATTAAAGCACAGAGACATTTATATTGAAACACATGTGTATCGAAGCACATATACAAAGACATCACATGTGTCATTGAGAGACAGAAAAGAAACACAGACGCTGTATCAACTTCTGCTTATTGTTTTAAATTGTTTGAAGTTAGCTTCTTCTTGAAGCAAACAAACCTCACTCATGCCCCTTAACCGAGAAGAACGATATCTTTGCAACTTACGACACTTTTATGCATGTAACGTCCTCAGGGAATTACATCCCTAAACACTGCCAATATCATTATGTATCATGCATATATATGCTATACATTTGAGGGAATTATTTTTCTTTAACTACGACGCAGTTGATATAGCGTATAGCTTATTGTGCATCCCAAAACGACATTAAAGTCGTGTCTGAACAAAGAGCTTTAAGCTGAGAATAGCAGCCAGAAATCCAGAACTCACCTATTGCCAGCAGAGACACGACCACGGCGACGACGAAAAAAGTTATCCTCTCTCTCGACACCATTTTGTTCAGATCTGTAATTGTTTTCAAAACAATCCTCCCACCCCCTTGACCAAAGTTTTTCTCGAAGTTTCGCCGTTGACACCCCTTGCCTCGCCTCCTCAACTGACAGGCATTGATATAACACAATATCACACCCGTCTGAGAGTGTCCTGTAGTAGACAAGTCCAAAGGCGTCAGATGACCAGTGTTCAATGATGAGATTCAAAGCGAAGTAAAGAGAATCTAACGGCACATTTTTTCGCTTCACAAAAAAACTACACGCTAAAAAAAAAAAATCTGATTGTGCAATGAATCAGTTCCACTCAGTGCTGTAACAAAATGACACTGTCTCGGAACAGCCTATGGACTAGAAAAGGCTGACCCTTGCGACGAGTACGAGATTTCACGAGAATGTGGCCGTGTTCCACCCCCTAAAGTGTCATCGCTACCTGTTGTAAGTAAGATAACAAAAGTTATCGCTCTTTATCTGGATGAGCAGACCACTTCGTACAAGGTGAAAGCCACACTTTAGACATTACCGTGTCACTGTTTGCATAATTATTGTGTTTGCCGGACACAACGCACGCACACGCTCACATAATTCATATACGAACACACTCACGCACGCACAAACACAAACCCATCCATTCCCCCCCTCCCCTACACGCACGCGAACCTATACGTGCCTTGCACAATATACGAACACAGACAGACAGACAGACAGACAGACAGACAGACAGACAGACAGACAGAGACATACAGACTGACAGAGACAGACAGACAGACAGACAGACAGACAGACAGAAAGACAGACAGACAGAAAGACAGACAGACAGAAAGACAGACAGACAGACAGACAGACAGACACACACACACGCACGCACACACACACACACACACACACACACACACACACACACACACACACACGCACACAATTATACAAACAGAAATAGTAAGTTAAATTGCAATTTGCGTCTTATGGCTCTATTTGCTGTGAGAAGAACTGAACCGAACCCCATAGTGTAGGACATACCTTTAACAGGGACAATCTGCCCTTTGTTCCGTATTGCGAAACAATAAACGAATTCCGAAAATAACTCTGTCGGGTTTTGTATGGGTTGTGAAAGAGTGAATGCCCTTGCTTTTTACTCGGCCAAACATTGGAGGGGCCAATCACTAGCGAGGGGTGTGTCGGAAACACGGGGACAGGAGCACGTGTGAAGTTATTTGTCAGAAAAAAAGCAAGATATTCCCTCTTTCAAAACCCATGCAAACCTGACGGAGTTATTTCCGAAAATCGTCTATTTTGGCATGATAAAGTTAGTACACCTAAGGCGCTATTTTAGACAGTTTTCTGACGATTTGGACATTAAAAAGTGCAAGAGACATTAGCCGCAGAAACACTGCAATGGTTTGCTCAAAACTGCTCCGAAATACTTGTAGGGTTTTGAATATTCAAGAAATCTGCCAGGCAATATTTTTCTCCCGTAAACCATCTCAGATACTGTCAGGCTTTTACACACAGTACAAACACCCTTCCATTTGAACGCTCACCAAACGGGAACATCCTAGGTGCCCTACGTAAAGAGCGAGCAATTTTCAAAGAATTTATTTTTGCGTGGATTATCTTACCCCTGAGCCATCGTGAACCCGTGTGATCCAGTTTCCCTTTTTACATTTAGTCAAGTTTTGACTAAATGTTTTAACATAGAGGGGGAATCGAGACGAGGGTCATGGTGTATGTGTGTGTGTGTGTGTGTGTGTGTGTGTGTGTGTGTGTGTGTGTGTGTGTGTGTGCGTGTGTGTGTGTAGAGCGATTCAGAGTAAACTACTGGACCGATCTTTATGAAATTTGACATGAGAGTTCCTGGGTATGATATCCCCGGACATTTTTTTTTCGATAAATGTCTTTGATGACGTCATATCCGGCTTTTTGTAAAAGTTGAGGCGGCACTGTCACACCCTCATTTTTCAATCAAATTGATTGAAATTTTGGCCAAGCAATCTTCGACAAAGGCCGGAATTCGGTAGTGCATTTCAGCTTGGTGGCTTAAAAATTAATTAATGACTTTGGTCATTAAAAATCTGAAAATTGTAAAAAAAAAAATATTTTTATAAAACGATCCAAATTTACGCTCATCTTATTCTTCATCATTTTTTGATTCCAAAAACATATAAATATGTTATATTTGGATTAAAAACAAGCTCTGAAAATTAAACAAATTAAAAATTATGATCAAAATTAAATTTCCGAAATCAATTTAAAAACACTTTCATCTTATTTCTGGTCTGTTCCTGATTCCAAAAACATATAGATATGATATGTTTGGATTAAAAACACGCTCAGAAAGTTAAAACGAAGAGAGGTACGGTAAAGCGTGCTATGAAGCACAGCGCAACCGCTACTGCGCCAAACAGGCTCGTCACTTTCACTGCCTTTTGCACTAGCGGCGGACTACGTTCAATTTCATTCTGTGAGTTCCACAGGTTGACTAAATGTAGTAATTTCGCCTTACGCGACTTGTTACATTTGGTCAAGTTTTGACTAAATGTTTTAACATAGAGGGGGAATCGAGACGAGGGTCGTGGTGTATGTGTGTCTGTGTGTGTGTGTGCGTGTGTGTATGTAGAGCGATTCAGAGTAAACTGGACCGATCTTTATGAAATTTGACATGAGAATTCCTGGGTATGATATCCCCAGACGTTTTTTTCATTTTTTCGATAAATGTCTTTGATGACGTCATATCCGGCTTTTTGTAAAAGTTGAGGCGGCACTGTCACACCCTCATTTTTCAATCAAATTGATTGAAATTTTGGCCAAGCAATCTTCGACGAAGGCCGGACTTTGGTATTGCATTTCAGCATGGAGGCTTAAAAATTAATTAATGACTTTGGTCATTACAAATCTGAAAATTGTAATTAAAATTATTTTTTCATAAAACGATCCAAAATTACTTTTATTTTATTTTTCATCGTGTTCTAATTCCAAAAACATATAAATATGTTATATTCGGATTAAAAACAAGCTCTGAAAATTAAAAATTTAAAAGTTATGATTAGAATTAAATTTCCGAAATCGATTTAAAAACACTTTCATCTTATTCCTTGTCGGTTCCTGATTCCAAAAAACATATAGATACGATATGTTTGGATTAAAAAACACGCTCAGAAAGTTAAAGCGAAGAGGGGTACAGAAAAGCGTGCTATATATGCAGCACAGCGCAACCGCTACCGCGCTAAACAGGCTCGTCAATTTCACTGCCTTTTGTACGAGCGGCGGACTACGGTCATTGGGAAACAATGCAGTGCGTTCAGTTTCATTCTGTGAGTTCCACAGCTTGACTAAATGTAGTAATTTCGCCTTACGCGACTTGTTTTCTTTTTCTCTCTTTCTTTCTTATCCAGTCCTAAAGTGTCGGAAATAATGATCTACCTGGCCTGGCCTGAAAATTCGCTTCTAGCTCATTATTCAAATAGGTATCATAATAATCATCTCGTCGTCTATCTTCATCCAACAACTGATCGAAACTCTTCACTGTCGACCTGCTCTCTTCAAACGTTTGGCGTCCTCGGTTCTAAATAACAACAGCACGTTTTGTTCATCAAAGGAGGAATTCTTGAAATAAAGATGTTTGCTTGCCTTATAAATTGAGGACGAAACATGTTTTGATCCAAGAATGAGTGGGTAGCTTATGCAGACGAGAAGATGTAATCCAGGGGAAATAACTGCCCATATCCTTTATTTTCAGAGACACGTAACATTCACTTCCCTTCTTACCTGCACGCAGACGTTTCTCATTAGAAGGGAAACAACTCTGTCTTTTTGTTTGTTTGTTTGTTTGCTTAACGCCCAGCCGACCACGAAGGGCCATATCAGGGCGGTGCTGCTTTGACATATAACGTGCGCCACACACAAGACAGAAGTCGCAGCACAGGCTTCATGTCTCACCCAGTCACATTATTCTGACACCGGACCAACCAGTCCTAGCACTAACCCCATAATGCCAGACGCCAGGCGGAGCAGCCACTAGATTGCCAATTTTAAAGTCTTAGGTATGACCCGGCCGGGGTTCGAACCCACGACCTCCCGATCACGGGGCGAACGCCTTACCACTAGGCCAACCGTGCCGAACAACTCTGTCAGGAATGACACTTGCTCGTTGAGCTAAATCAGCTTTATTACTTGTGTGCAGTTAAATGATCGCTACGTACCACTGTATCACCAGAGTCATGTATATAGGACAGATGCAACCACTGGAAACACGTTTAATATATATTAAAGCAAAAATATCAATCAATATGAGGCTTATATCGCGCGTATTCCGTGGGTACAGTTCTAAGCGCAGGGATTCTTTATTCATTTATTTTTTTATAATTTTTTTTTATGCAATTTATATCGCGCACATATTCAAGGCATTGTAGTGTACACGAAGGGACCTCGGTTTTTCGTCTCATCCGAAAGACTAACACTTGAACCCACCACCAAGGTTAGGAAAGGGGGGGAGAAAATTGCTAACGCCCTGACCCAGGGTCGAACTCGCAACCTCTCGCTTCCGAGCGCAAGTGCGTTACCACTCGGCCACCACACTCACTCTTTCACAAACCACACAAACCCGACAGCGTTATTTCCGGAATTCATCTATTGCTGCATTTGCTTTTGTTTCCCTTTGTGTTTATTATTTTGTTTGTTGGTTCTGAAGAA
>NC_090259.1:17876681-17896681 GCF_037325665.1 Littorina saxatilis
TTACCTTGGCTCTCACATCTGAAATATTTCGTCTTGATGTTACCTTGGCTCTCACATCTAAAATAGTTCGTCTTGATGTTACTTTGGCTCTCACATCTGAAATAGTTCGTCTTGATCTTACCCTGGCTCTCACATCTGAAATAGTTCGTCTTGATGTTACCTTGGCTCTCACATCTCAAATATTTCGTCTTGATGTCACCATGACTCTCACATCTGAAATAGTTCGTCTTGATGTCACCATGACTCTCACATCTGAAATAGTTCGTCTTGATGTCACCCTGGCTCTCTCATCTGAAATAGTTCGTCTTGATGTCACCCTGGCTCTCACATCTAAAATAGTTCGTCTTGATGTTACCCTGGCTCTGACATCTGAAATAGTTCGTCTTGATGTTACCTTGGCTCTCACATCTGAAATATTTCGTCTTGATGTCACCATGACTCTCACATCTGAAATAGTTCGTCTTGATGTCACCATGACTCTCACATCTGAAATAGTTCGTCTTGATGTCACCCTGACTCTCACATCTAAAATAGTTCGTCTTGATGTCACCCTGGCTCTCACATCTGAAATAGTTCGTCTTGATGTCACCCTGGGTCTCACATCTAAAATAGTTCGTCTTGATGTCACCCTGGCTCTTACATCTAAAATAGTTCGTCTTGATGTCACCCTGGGTCTCACATCTGGAATAGTTCGTCTTGATGTCACCCTGGCTCTCACATCTGAAATAGTTCGTCTTGATGTCACCCTGGCTCTTACATCTGGAATAGTTCGTCTTGATGTCACCCTGGCTCTCACATCTGAAATAGTTCGTCTTGATGTCACCCTGGCTCTCACATCTGAAATAGTTCGTCTAGATGTCACCCTGGCTCTTACATCTGGAATAGTTCGTCTTGATGTCACCCTGGCTCTCACATCTAAAATAGTTCGTCTTGATGTCACCATGACTCTCACATCTGAAATAGTTCGTCTTGATGTCACCCTGGCTCTCACATCTGAAATAGTTCGTTTTGATGTCACCCTGACTCTCACATCTGAAATAGTTCGTCTTGATGTCACCCTGACTCTTACATCTGAAATAGTTCGTCTTGATGTCACCCTGGCTCTTACATCTGAAATAGTTCGTCTTGATGTTACCCTGGCTCTCACATCTGCAAAAGGTCGTCGTCATAAATACACCACCATGACTTTGACATCAGTCAGTCAGAGATTGTTCCACTTTCACCCTGACTCTCAAATTTGAAATAGATCGTCCTTATGTCACCATGACTCCCACATCTCCGAGAGATCGTCCTGATATCGCCATGACTATGATATCCAACAGAGTCGGACATCATCTTATGTCAGCATGACTCTGACATCCTCGAAATATCGTCCCACAGCGACAACGGCTCTAACATCAGCCAGAAATAGTCTTGATAAATATTGCGTTGACTCTGACGTCAGTGTGACATCGTCTGAATCTAACACTGTCTCTCGTATCTACAAGATAGTTGACTCTGACGTCAATATGACATCGTCTGAATCTCACACTGTCTCTCGTATCCACAAGTGATCGTTGTAGTTTCATTATGACTCTGAAATTTGCGAGAGGTCGTCGTAATGCCGCATTGACTCAAGTTGAAAGTTCACAAGACTGTGTGGGTCACTCGCAAGCTACTGATTTCCCAAATATCTCGTGCAAAGCAATTCGGTAAGTAGGGACCAATCTGTCCGACCGTAACGTTGGTTACACGCAGCACAGTGAACGTAGGGAAGCCTGCGGGTGACGTGGGTGTACACTGAAGGCAAATATTTATTGTCTCACTTGTGTCTTCGTAACGAGCTTCTGGACAATTTTTCAGATAAGTTTATTTTCTGTATTATAAGTGTTCGTCTCTCTGTCCACTTAAAAGACCGCTGGGTCGAAGATCAATGAAAATGAAATGAAAAATGAAAATGAAAAATGAAAATGAAAATGAAGACCGCTGGGTCGAAGATCAGTGACCGTAACGTTTTGTTTTGTCACCATTAAGCGTTCCTACAACATACCTTTTTTAAAAATTGTTTT
Organism: Littorina saxatilis; assembly: GCF_037325665.1. Classification (NCBI taxonomy): domain Eukaryota; kingdom Metazoa; phylum Mollusca; class Gastropoda; order Littorinimorpha; family Littorinidae; genus Littorina; species Littorina saxatilis. Next base: position 17,878,730 of record NC_090259.1, read on the forward strand.
TATTATGGTAGACACGGGCTGCAGGCAGACTCAAAGCTGTTAGCGTGAACCGCCAGATTAACATGACGTCACTGGCAGTTCTTGTGCAGAAGACAATGTCGCAAATCTCGTTGTGTTTTCCCTTAACAGATTGACGTACACGACGTTTGTGGCATTTCTTGCGCAGAAGACAATGTCGCAAATCTCATAGTGTTTTCCCTTAACTTGAACAGATTGAAGTAAACGACGACGTCAGTCTCATTTCTTGTGCAGAAGACAATGTCGCAAATCTCGTTGTTTATTCCCTTTAATAACTTGACGTACATGATGTCAGTGGCATTTCTGGTGCAGAAGACAATGTCCCAAATCTCGTTGTGTTTTCCCTGAAATAACTTGACGGTACACGACGTCAGTGGTATTTCTGGTGCAGAAGACAATGTCGCAAAACTCGTTGTGTTTTCCCTTAAATAACTTGACGTACATGACGTCAGTGGCATTTCTGGTGCAGATGACAATGTCCCAAATCTCGTTGTGTTTTCCCTTAAACAGATAGAAGTAAACGACGACGTCAGTCTCATTTCTTGCGCAGAAGACAATGTCCCAAATCTCGTTGTGTTTTTCCTTTGTTGATTTCCTGGACAATACCTGTTGCGGTCACCACCTGAGCCGTCAATTATCCATATGTGACCTGCACGCATAGACAATAAAATACTTATCTTCAGAATTGTCACACTGAAGAGGCATAGTCTCAGACCAATAGAGACCATTGAACCTATGGTTCCTCGCTATAGTTATCTTTGTGTATTTCTTTTGAGTTTGAGTTTCTGATATGCATTAAATTCAGACTCCTTCCCGTGTAAACAGTTCAGCTCAGCGTCTCAGATATATGTGACCCTCCACCACGAAATGAGTCGCATGTCACCTCGCGCGGTTCTGCGCTTGGCTTAATATAAGTCCGGGGAGTGTCTAGTAACAGTGTGAGGGTCACCTTAGTCACAGGCTTATAATTCAAACAGTTTTCACTCTTTTCTAAAACGGTTTTCACCACTGGTTAGAGCACAAAAAACTCTTTATGAAAATGTAAAAATATGAAAATCATGCAAAGGTGACATGCGACTCATTCCGTGGTGGAGGGTCACATATGGCCAGGCTTTTACACTGCATAAGACCATCCCTCCATTTGGTCACATACCCAAAGTGAACAGCGCGGGTGAGCTCTTTGCACAATGGGAAGTTTTCGGGGGGATTCATTTCTTCAAATAGTTAGCTATTAGTTGTTGCTTTTTGGGTCCAGCGGACCATATAGGCCATATCAGGACCCCATTTCGTCAAAGCTATCAGCGGCTTTTTTTTAGAAATTATTACATTATGTCACATTTTGATATATTCATTTGAACTCTCGTGCTTTTTAAAACTGTCACACTCATACGTTACATATTATTCAAGCTCTATTTTATCATTAAACATGTCCATTCTTTCTTCAGTGATCTTGGATTGCTTGATCACGAACATGATGATAAATGTTGTTTAACGCCCCCACGGTTAAATCCATTGGGAGCATGTTCCCGGGTGTTACCCAGACTTTAGATAAATAAAAAATAAAATAAAAAAAAGTTTAAAAAAACCCAATCTTGATGAATTTTTTTAAATATGCCAGTCTGCTTACACTAGGTTGCTGGCTGGGCATTTAAAACTTTTATTTTTAATTTTTAAAATCTTTAACATTAATTCATTATACATATCCCAACTCCTTCTTCTTCTTACTATTCTTCTGCGTTCATGGGCTGAAACTCCCTCGTACACTCGTGTGTTATTTTTAACGTCGATTACCGTTTTACCCCGCCATTGAAGGCAGCCATACGCCGCTTTCGGGGGATCACCACTCCAAGCTATACTAAGACATATTGTACCCCAGGCAATGTGGTCCAAGTGCGGTCTCACCAGAAGGTCTGCGGGGCGAAGTCACCGTGTCCGCTCCCGTCATCCGCGTGGTCTGCGTCAGCGGAGTAGGAGGAGAAGTCGTTGCCATGGATACTGTCCCCGTCCTCGCTGGCGCTGACGTACATGGCTGAGGCGGGCATGGAGGGGGAGAAGGAGGAGGGGAGGGAGGTGGTGCCTCCCCCGGCCCCCGACTTCTGTTGCAGGCTCTTCTTGTGGCGTGCCCGGTTGTTCTGGAACCACACCTGGTGACAGATATGCATACGGTTTGAGTTACGGAAATACGTCAAATGTTGACACTATTCAGAGATCACAAAATCACTAAGGTGCTGAAATCATAATTTTCCCTGTCACAGATTTTGTTTACAACCGTTCGTAAAAAATCGATTTAAATGACAACTTGAATGAACAAATAACTCAATTGATTTGTAAGCATCCAAGCTGAAGTGATTTAAGTAAATACATCGCAATCATGTTTGAATCTGTTATTATAATTTAAATAGGATTTTTTTCATTCCGTAGTTTTCAGGAAGTCGCTCTGTACACACACGCACACCCACACACACACGCGCACGCACGAACGAACGCACGCACGCACGCACGCACGCAGACACAGACACACACGCACACACACACGCACGCACAGACACACACACACACAGACACACACACACACACGCTCACACACACACACACACACACACACAAAACACACACAAAAACAAACACACTCACACACACACACGCTCACACACACACACACACACACACACACACACACACACACAAAACACACACAAAAACAAACACACACACACACACACACACGCTCACACACACACACACACACACACACAAAACACACACAAAAACAAACACACTCACACACACACACGCTCACACACACACACACACACACAAAACACACACAAAAACAAACACACACACACACACGCTCACACACACACACACACACAGACACACACACACACACACACACACACACACACACACACACACACACACACAAAACACACACACAAAACACACACCTGCGTGACACGTTTCTTGAGGCCGGTCAGCTTGGCGATTCGCTCCAGGTCCTGACCGTCCGGGTTGCTGTCGATAGCAAAGTGCTGCTGCAGGACCTTCACCTGCTCCTCTGTGAACGACGTCCGCATGCGTTTGGCGCGCGGCTTGGGGCTGTCGCCTGCCCAACACACACACATTGAATTGAAAACAATGCAAAAGAAAGTCCAAGGAATACTATCTGGCAGAATGTAAAAGTAAAGGTCCATAAAGATTTGTGCGCACTATTGATTCACTATGGGTTTAAATCAAATGTTAAAGGCACAGTGCAGCTCACAGCCTTCGTTTTGCGTTTTTGTTGCAGCTGAGTGCATTTACAGTTCAAAAATCCTCCTATGGTAGTAAAACAAACCCAAAACTACCCAACGACGACATCTGTGAAGCTCGACAGTTTCTTGTTCACGCGAGTGCATAAATTAACCAAGTTATTACGTGGTGTTTTGTCGGAGTTCGATTCAACTGAGTGATTCCGGCCTCCATTTTGTTTTACACAAACTCATGATGACGTCTGACATAGTTTGCTAGTGACGTGTCTTTTTGTGCATGATGTGGTGATCTACCTGATCTAAATTTAGATCCAAAAATAGGTCAAGACCAGCCGGGTCCGAGTACGAAATTAATTCCTAAAAAAATCGCAGTTCTTGACTCTTTGGGTGCAAGTCGATGAAACGTGGTAGTTCTTCTAACGGATAGCTGCCTGAGGTATGACTAAAAGCCCCAGGGGCTCCGTGCACCTGGATTTGACAAGTTCAGTACCTTTAATCAGTATACAAGACATGAAATAATTAACAGTATACAATAAATGCAACGAGGACACGAACTCAAGCACAAAAAAGATCATATTACGTGACCAAAACAATACAATATTACACAAATCTTCATGATGGTGGACTTGACAACAATAAACCAGAAGAGCATATTGTATCATTCCGAATCATAGTATATGTTCAAACAATAAGTCTTGTACAGCGATATCAAAACATTTAGCCCACTGAATCTGAAAGAATGAAACTGAACAAACTGGGTCGTATAAAGACGAGACTAATAAGCCTAAGTCTTGGGCTGGCCGAAACCTTCGACCGAGACAACGCTCACTCAGTAAACGGATTTTTTATTTTTATTTTTTAGAAAATTTTCAATTGAAACAAAACAAATGTAAATTTATAAATTCATGAAATAATAACGGATGCAATGCAATCTTTGTTTTACTGTGTTATTGCCATTTCGATTTAAATTTAAATTCTAGTAAAGAAATTAGTTAAATGATTTTTAAGATTCCAAGATAAAATTGCACTCCAATATTCCCGAAACGGTCAAAGAATGTTTGACTATAAAATGTCAATCGAGTTGATTGAAATACATACGGTCGCAACAACTGAGAAAAAAAAGCCAATATGACGTCAACTCAAATATTTTTTTCGAAAAACGGAGACAAAGTTCTGGTTATATCATCTGCAATAATTCACATGTAAAGTGTAATGAAAGTCTGTCCAGCAGTTTATTATGAATCGCTCCACACACACACACACACACACATACGCACACGCACACACACACTTTCTATACTTAAGCACTTTCATCACAAAATCGAAAGAAGACAAAAAAGTGACCTAGAAAAGAAAAAAAATTCTATAGGCAGTTCATTATTTACTTTGCTTTGTGGTTTAATTGGGTGGGATGGATTAAAAAAAACATAAAAAAACAAAGCCAACCTATTTAGAAAAAGATCGATTTTGTTCTACTTAATATGGAAAATGGCTTGCCCTTGCGAGTACACGCTTGTCAGCGCTAAAAGAGATTCACATGAATCAACTCCTTTTTCTACGAAGATGTCGCTGCAAGGGAAGCAACTATTTCTATTTCTAACAGGATTGTTTTCACTTTATCTTCAAAGAAGGCAGCAACAAGTTTTGGAAGAGAGGAGGGAGGAAATATATAGTTGGGGGATTAGTTGAATATGTTCTTACTGAAAGGTTGCTGGTAACATGAAAAAGTTCTTTGCTTGATTTGGCATTGTCTATTCTGCCACAGTAAAACATGGACTTTGCACTGTGAACGAACAAAGTTAGATTGTACAAGTCGGCTAGTTTGTTTGTTTGTTTGTTTGTTTGCTTAACGCCCAGCCAACCACGAATGGCCATATCAGGGCGGTGCTGCTTTGACATATAACGTGCGCCACACATAAGACAGAAGTCGCAGCACAGGCTTCATGTCTCACCCAGTCACATTATTCTGACACCGGACCAACCAGTAGTCGGCTAGTGTGTGAGTGTGTGCTAAATAAACTGAATGAATATAAAAAATGTCTTTCCTATGATGATTCTAGCGCTTCAGTCACATCCATTATGCCCCATTAGCGTACATAAGAATCAAACACGTTTAACTGGTTACATTTTAAAAAAAAAAGTCTTGTAAAAGCATCTGCATCTTATTTCAAGAAGAAAATTGGTAATGAGTCAACTAAAGGTTTCGGAAGCAAAGAATAAGTTAATCTTTACACACGCACGCAGAGCATGGGCAAATATGGGGCGAACAAGGGGCGAAGTGTCACTAAAACAAATGGGGCGAACTTAGCGCTTATACGGGGCGAAGTGTCACCAATAAAATGGGGCGAACTCGGCGCTTACACGGGGCGAAGTGACTTGTGGCGCAATGACCATGGGCCAAAAGAGAAATTGGGCACAAGGGGACTTGAGCGAATTGGATTGATACCAAATCAAACTAAACCAAACCAAGTAGGCAAGGCAAGGCAAATAATGTATTTTGTAGGAAACCCCATGGGGTTACATGAAAAAACAAAACAAAAAGAAAAGAAAAAGAAAGAAACACAATGTTTCAACATAAGCTAACTTCGGTCAAAAAATAAAGATATTATGACTCAAAATAGACATTCACGGATTATGACTAGCATGTGTCTATCATTACGGAAACAAAACAACACTGACTCTATCATTTTATTTGATCAAAATCAATTTAAACCTATTTTTAAAATACATTTGAAAAAGTTAATGAAACTTAACAGAACCACACAATAGGCCTACACAAGATGATCAGATCAGATCAGGTCAGTAGCATCTTCCACCAAAGCAGGTTCCCGTACCTTTCTGGGAGCCGTCATTCTCGTAGAAGTGTTTCTCGCAGATGAGCCGGTCCTCGCGCATGACAAACTGCTCCCACTTGGACAGCTGGCGGCTGCACTTGCTGCAGCAAAAGCAGGTCATGTGGAAGAGGTAGTTGTCTGCCCTCCGCACCCAGTTGTCTTTCTCCAGTTGCACGTTGCATTTGATACAGCACGGCATCTCACGCCGGCCCTCCGAGCTGAACAACCTGGTTTAAACAGAAATACACATAGCATCAAAACCTGGTTTAAACAGAAATACACATAGCATCAAAACCTGGTTTAAACAGAAATACACATAGCATCAAAACCTGGTTTAAACAGAAACGCACATAGCATGAAAACCTGGTTTAAACAGAAATACTGGTTTAAAAAGAAATACACATAACATCACAACCTGGTTTAAACAGAAATACTGGTTTAATAAGAAATACACATACCATCACAACCTGGTTTAAAAAAAACAGACCACATAACACCACAACCTGCATGCTGTAAACAAGAAATACACATAACATCACAACCTGGTTTAAACAGACCTACACATGATATCACAGCCTAGTGGAAAAAGAAATCCCTTTTTTTTATATATATATATATATTTTTATTTTTATTTTTTATATTTGATTTTGTTTTGATTTTTGTTTTTACCTCGGTTGCATGCAGGTTGCTTCAATCCTATTTTTTGCCTGCTTGTGATAGTATGTGTATTTCTTTCTCCTTTTTAAAACAAATAAGAAGAAATACACATTACATCGCAGCCTGATTTAAAATGAAACACACATAACACCAATGCCTGGTTTAAAAAGAAATAAACATAACACCAATGCCTGGTTTACATTTTTTTTTTACACATAACACCAATGCCTGCATTAAAAAGAAATACACATAACACCAATGCCTGGTTTACATTTTTTTTTTACACATAACACCAATGCCTGCATTAAAAAGAAATACACATAACATCAATGCCTGGTTTAAAAAGAAATAAACATAACACCAATGCCTGGTTTAAAGAGAAATGTACATCACATCACAACCTGGTTTGGTTTAAACGAAACTGTATCAAATTTTAAATATCGCGAAATATATACAAAATCTTGCATTCAGGATTCGTACTCAAGCATAAAGCTTATAATTATTGGCGGATCCAAGGTAAAATATAATAGAAATAAATACGATGGCGAACGAATTAAAAACGCTCATTTGGGAATACGAATACAAAAAGGAAGGCAAAGTTAACAAGTCGCGTAAGGCGAAAATACAATATTTAGTCAAGTAGCTGCCATTTTTCAGCAAGACCGTATACTCGTAGCATCGTCAGTCCACCGCTCATGGCAAAGGCAGTGAAATTGACAAGAAGAGCGGGGTAGTAGTTGCGCTAAGAAGGATAGCACGCTTTTCTGTACCTCTCTTTGTTTTAACTTTCTGAGCGTGTTTTTAATCCAAACATATCATATCTATATGTTTTTGGAATCAGGAACCGACAAGGAATAAGATGAAAGTGTTTTTAAATTGATTTGGACAATTTAATTTTGATAATAATTTTTATATATTTAATTTTCAGAGCTTGTTTTTAATCCGAATATAACATATTTATATGTTTTTGGAATCAGCAAATGATGGAGAATAAGATAAACGTAAATTTGGATCGTTTTATAAATTTTTATTTTTTTTTACAATTTTCAGATTTTTAATGACCAAAGACATTAATTAATTTTTAAGCCACCAAGCTGAAATGCAATACCGAACCCCGGGCTTCGTCGAAGATTACTTGACCAAAATTTCAACCAATTTGGTTGAAAAATGAGGGCGTGACAGTGCCGCCTCAACTTTCACGAAAAGCCGGATATGACGTCATCAAAGACATTTATCAAAAAAATGAAAAAAACGTATGGGGATTTCATACCCAGGAACTCTCATGTCAAATTTCATAAAGATCGGTCTAGTAGTTTAGTCTGAATCGCTCTACACACACACACACACACACGCACGCACGCACACACGCACATACACCACGACCCTCGTTTCGATTCTCCCTCGATGTTAAAATATTTAGTCAAAACTTGACTAAATATAAAAAGGAGGGGGTTAGGAGCGGGGGGGGGGGGGGGGGGTTGTAGTAAAGAAAGTGTAATAAGGGTAGAAAAAAACCTGGTTTAACAATGTCGCGCCACGGAATAACTAGCTAATCAAATGCCCGTAAATTGCAAACCCAACCATCAAATACGAAGGGAGCGAGAGCGAAAAGATTGGTGTAGAGGAGACAGTGTCACCAAACGGAGCGTCGTAGATTGGGGTGGAAACATTTCTGCACTTTTTCCCTCCCGTTTGAGAACTGTTCGTTGAAATCGTGGGTCAAGTGAGCGAGACAAGTCATTCCTATCCCAGTTGGTAAGGAGGAAAGATGTCGGCAGCTTAGCACCAGCGACACGCGACAACTCTGCAATGTACTGCAGGTGAGGTTAAATTAGTGAGTTTAGTTTATCCCTACCCTCGTCAACCAATGATATTATAAAATGTTTTACTGGGAACAGGAGAAGAACAACATGATTATTGAACGTTTTCCGTAAGTTTTTCCAGGTAAAATCATGTATCATTGAGGCCGGTAAATTTAACACTGTATGTCCCTCGTAACTGCAAAGTAAGTTGTACATTTTCTTTTCCTCTTAAATATGCTGCATGGAATGGGTGGAAAATGGCAGGCGGGTATTTGTTTTGCTGTCGTATGCATGGACGTCTTTTGTGTGTGTGAATGAACAAAAGAAAGAGTGGCTATCTAGTGAGTTCAGTGATCCGAAAGATTGCTGGTTCAACATATTCCGTGCTTCTGCACTGAGTTAATATTGCTGACAGCACGCGTTCGTAGCTGGGTATCATTGTTATGAAAGACCTTGCACTGCGGGTGTAGAATTCGTGCTGTGGTATTAAAGACTGTTGGTGTGACCACTGGTCAGTGAAAGAGTGCAGCCCTTAGCTGTTCTTTTGTTATTTTGTGCGGGAAGAAAAGCAAGTTTCCTACGATAGTGACATGCATTGTCCGTGGGTTGTTTAGTGCAAAAGTTCATGAACCGAGTCCTTTTATCAGAATGGATTTTAACAGTAATTGACGAGCGTTGATATGCTTAAATTGTGCAGTGGTTCAGTGGTTTGATAAGTCAGTTATATGTATTCTGATAATTAAAATAATTCTAAATAATAATATGTTTAGAAAGGTCAACTTTTATGTTGTATAATGCATAATAATTACTGTGGTGGATATATTTTTGTCGACTTGTGTGTTGGCATTTATGATAATTTTTCCACCAACTTTCGAGTTGAAGCTGTGACAATTTATTGGTAGATTGTAAGGTCACTGTTGTGATGATCAGCGAGAGGAAAATTGTATTAAGTGTTTGAACATTTAATTATTATAATATTTTTCTCTTTATATTTTATTGATAGAATTGACGCTGGAATTGATGCAATGGCATGGATAGGAATCCATAACTCAGGTTATAACTTGCCATTGTGGCGTTTGATGTTGTGATGATGTTGATGGTTTTCATGCCGATCTACGGTTTCCCCTCTGCCCGCATGGCACTCGGGAAATCGTAGGGTCGGAAAGTCTTGACACACTTTTCCGATATAGGTAATGGTCGCACCAGTATTACGCTACTACTACTGCTGCTACTACTGCCATGGGGTCCATCACAAGAGGACAACTGTTGATCCCGACCCGTGGACATCTAAGGAGGAGTTACAGGCCGATGGATCCGGGTTTCTCCTGCCTTCGCCTTATACAACTTTCCGCAGGATCGTCAGGCGGAGACCTCCACACTGGACGTCAGTGAGCAACGTCTGTGGGGGCTGTTCTTCGTCAGCGAGGCGCTGCGTAACGTCGTCTGCTTCCATTCGTCGCAGACAATAACGGGACTTTTCTCCGTCACACAGGCTAAGTTATTACTTATATATCTTGGGTGTTGTGTGGAAGGGGGGTCGCCGTTCGGCAGTGTAATGACACACTGAAACAGTTCTATTGATGTGCGCGATTTGTTTTTTTTTTCTTCATATATTAACTGGTATTTCATGTGGCCAACGTACTGTATGTTCATCGAACAATTCTACATACTAAGTTTGTGTGGCTCTTCGTTCTTCAGAACCCACCAGGCCACTGGAGTGTGATTTGATTGATTGTTTTGTAAACTGTTTGTGGGTTACATGTTGAATTTAATCTTATAAATAGATGAACTGGTTTTTTGCTTCATTCTTTTTTTTTCTCTCCCTTTTGCTCTCCTGTCTATCTGAACCCTAAAGCGTTTACGTTTGGAGATTTTATTACAATTTATGAGTGAGGTGCGAATCATGTGAGAGTGTGTGGGTACTTGTGTGTGAGGAGCTGTGCGAGTGAATTGTTTTATTTTCTCTAAGCCCGCGGTTTGCGCCCGCGACAAACAAGACATACAAATCCTGGTCTAAAAACACATCACAGCCTGGTTTAAAAAGAAATACACAAAACATCACAGCAACATGCTTATTAGAGGACCACACACACACACACACACACACACACACTCACACACACACTCACTCACACACTCACACACACACACACACACACACACTCACACACACACACATACACACACACACACACACTCACACACACTCACACACTCACACACACACACACACACACACACACACACACACACACTAGTTCTGGGCCTATACACATAGTAACTAGACCCGTAATGGTAATGGTGTCATTAAGCAAAAGTGGCATTAACTTGAACGACTCTCGACAAGAAGTAGATATTACGGTTACATGACGGCTGTTCCGCCTTCATGTGCGAGAGACAATGGTCTCCATTTCTTTCCATGGTGAAGCCGCCGTCAGTAAAACCAGGCACACTGTGGCAATGCCGTCTGGCTAAAAGCTCTAGCAGCACCCCGCGCCACGCTCTCTCCGCCTCTCTCTCGCTCTCTCTGCGTTTCACGGACTTTTAGCTCGCCGCCATTAAGAAGCACGCTTTGTTTCCGGTCCAAGTTTTTAGCTCGTCTGACCTCCCTCGTGCGGCCATTCAGCGAGGGAAGTAACTCTCCCGGTGATTTCTGTTCGCGTCACTAGCCACGTTATGTTTTAACGATCCGAGACAGAGGCGGAAATGCAGACTATCTTTCCCACCATTCCGTGCGCGCTTCCGGCCCGACCCTTGTGTTACTTGGATGACCCTACAGCTCAGCACGGCTGTTAAGCGAGTTCCTGTGCTAAGTAGCTCCGCTCTGGGAATCACTCGGTTCAAAGACGGAATACAGCTGCCTACAATCTGACATTCTGAGATGGAACACCTGACGCCAGAGGACGCAACGAGCTACAGAGAAATATATTATTATCGGTTGAGCTCAGCCAGCCAGGGGCGGACACTTGTTGCAATTTTGCGCAATTATGCTACATGCTAAGCAGATTTAGCGACAGAGCAGGCAACAGCAATCAAGTATTTTTTTTGTTTTTTTGTTTGGTTTTTGTTTAGTGGTTTGTGTATGTGTGTGTGTGTATGTGTGTGTGTGTGTGTGTGTGTGCGCGTGCGTGTGTGTGTGTGTGTGTGTGTTTTCTTTAATGTCGGGGGGGGGGGGGGGAGGTGACACTGAAGTCCTCGTAGGGCCTCCGTCACGTGGCATATGTTCATACTCTGCTTCAGTATGCCCCTTGACCTTACTGGAGTGTGTACTCTGCCAGAGATTCCAACCTCTCTGATTGGAAGTGCAGAGCAGGGACACAGCGAAGGAGTTTAAAGTTCGTTTCAATGACATCATTTTTTGTATCCAGCACCTACTTTGCCGTTGTAAGAATTCTGTGAGCTGACTGAAATGCTGAGGAATGGTGCAGATGCAGCTATCCTTAACTGTATCTATGTGAGTTCTTACTCCTCGCTATGATTACACACACACACACACACGCGCGCGCGCACGCACGCACGCATGCACGCACGCACGCACGCACACACACACACACACACACTCTCTCTCTCTCTCACACACTCTCTCTCTCTCTTTATCTCTCACACACTGACACACACGCACACACACTGTTCAGCTCTCACAGACTTCGGGCAGTAAAAGCACAAGAAAACGCCATTTAGCTTGACTGTTCGAACTCCCAAAGCCGCTGTGTGAAAATGGCACGGTGCCGTAAGGCAGGCCTGAACAAGACTTGGTTCCTTCACGGGCAACATGAGTTGTGCATCAAGAGCTAGGAGTCTGCCCAAGTCACGGCAAAGGGAGAGAAAGCTGGACATGTCAACTTTGCTCGCCTCCCTTGTTTCTCTTTCTCCTGGCAGAAATAGGCGCTCCCGTCTCCTTTTGCTTTAGACATGGTCACAGATCTCGACAAGTTCATGTCGCTGTCGTGCCGGCAAGATGGAAATAACAACAAATTCACTTTCTGGCCTGACGTCAGTTTCACGGACATGTCTGTGTGTTTCTTTTTTTGTCTTACATTCCCAATATATCTCTCCCTGTTCCTATTTTTCCCCTTGATCAATAATCTTCGCTTACTTTAAACGGCATTTGAAACTGAAGTTTTAGCCCCATAGTAAATTTTCAACAACTCGGGAGCGATTTCAACCCAAGAAAAGTTGATTGAAAATCTGCCATGTGAACGGCACTTAAACAATGCAGGGGAGATCAGTGGAAGAACTATTACTTCACACACTGCGTCAGAAAGTCCTGACCTCTGTACTGGCCCAGTTGGCCATGGGGTGGAAGTTTCACCAACAGTAGGAAATGTGGCTGCCACGATTAAAATGCTAAACACCCAACATGTCTTCAACACTCACACATCACGCATTCACATCGGCCAGCAGATCGAAGCCATTTTGGCGCATATCCTACTTTTCACGGCCTATTATTCCAAGTCACACGGGTATTTTGGTGGACATTTTTATCTATGCCTATACAATTTTGCCAATCGTGGGATCTTTAACGTGCACACCCCAATGTAGTGTACACGAAGGGACCTCGGTTTTTCGTCTCATCCGAAAGACTAGCACTTGAACCCACCACCTAGGTTAGGAAAGGGGGGAGAAAATTGCTAACGCCCTGACCCAGGGTCGAACTCGCAACCTCTCGCTTCCGAGCGCAAGTGTGTTACCACTCGGCCACCCAGTATATAACGTGCGCCACACACAAGACAGAAGTCGCAGCACAGGCTTCGTGTCTCACCCAGTCACATTATTCTGACACCGGACCAACCAGTCCTAGCACTAACCCCATAATGCCAGACGCCAGGCGGAGCAGCCACTAGATTGCCAATTTTAAAGTCTTAGGTATGACCCGGCCGGGGTTCGAACCCACGACCTCCCGATCACGGGGCGGACGCCTTACCACTAGGCCCTGGGACAGGCTGATCTTTCTTAACCCAGTGTGGGATTTTCAGTGGGGCGACCACCCCCAACCCAGCGCGTCCCCGGGTGGCGGATAGGGGAACGGTCTTCAGATATGGAGATCAGCCGCTTGCGGCCGCGGACCAAACTGGCTCCGGGTGGGATCCCGGAAAATCCTCCCCCCTGTGCTCTCAGGGTAGGACGTACGGGCCATGAGCTAAGGGTGAGGTAACCCCGACAGAAAACCCCGAATGCTGAAGACGGAGGACCCGGGCCGCACGGCGCATTCTAACAAACCACGGGTACACGCACTTACGCAAATGATGACACAATCAACCAGCACAGATGGAAATGGCGCTCGCCCATTGAGGACCCCCCAGGGTGGAGCAGCGTCGGGTCCCATGCCTCAAAGGGACCCAGCCCCAACTACTGGAGGTCCCTCCCGTCCGTCTTGTCACGCCAGGGGACGCGGGAGGAAAGTGACTGGCACCACCACAACCAGGAAGAAACCCAGTCAGCAGCGACCTTTTCAGGTCATGCACTGGAACGCAGAAAGTATCCTGAACAAGAAGACAGAGTTGGAGCATATCCTGCATGAGAAGAACATCAACATCTGCTGTATTCAGGAGACGCACCTGACACCCCAAAAGTCCTTCAAAGTGAGAGGCTACCAATGCCTTAGGTCCGACAGAACAGACCGAAGCAAAGGAGGAATCCTGACCCTCATCAGGAACAACATCAATGCCTGTTTGATAGAAACGCACATGGAGGACTCCGAATATCAGGTGATTCGAATCCAGACGAAGACATCAGAATTCCATCTTGTCAACTTCTACTGCCCCAATGATAGACACCTCGCCCTTGACACGATCCCCGCAAAGGCCTCCAACTTCATCGTGGTGGGTGACTTCAACAGTCATTCACAGAGTTGGGGATATGACCTTCTTCTTCTTCTTCAGCGTTCCAGAATATTCTGGTTACGTGTGAGCTCGTTTGCCCATTTGGGTTCCCCACACTATACTCTGAGAGCATAGTCAGCTCACTCCGCTTTCGTTGAGTAGGCATGCTGGGTATTTTCGTGTTTCCATAACACACCGAACTCAGACATGGATTACAGGATATTTCTCCGTGCGCACGTGGTCTTGTGCTTGCGTGTACACACAAAGGGGGTTAAGTCACTAGCAGGTCTGCACATAAGTTGACCTGGGAAATCGGAAAAATCTCCACTCTTAACCCACCAGGCGGCAGCGACCGGGATTCGAACTCACGACCTCCCGATTAGGAGGCCGACGTCTTACCACCACGCCACTGCGCCCGTCGGGGATATGACCACCTGGATCGGAGAGGAGAAGAGGTGGAGAACTGGCAGGACGACAAAGGTCTCATCCTTTTGAACAGTCCCTTTGACTGCCCTACATTCTATTCCAGAAGATGGCACACTACATCAACTCCTGACCTAGCCTTCTGCACGGAAGACATGCACCAGCTAACCAGCAGAGAGGTCGGAGAACAGCTAGGTGGAAGTGACCATCGGCCAGTCTTTTTGACCCTGGGCATGGAGTCCTGCACTGAAGCTTCCTTCCCACGGTGGAACTACAAAAGAGCGAACTGGTTCCTCTTTAGACACCGCACCAGCGAACTCACCAAAGACATCAGAGTCGAGGGTCGAGACATCAACATGGTGGCGAAGGACTTCAACATGAGCATCCTCAGAGCAGCGCGTGAGTCCATTCCCAGGGGTGCCAGGAGAGACTATAAGCCCTACTGGAGCAATGAATTGCAGGAACTGGATGATGATCTGGCAGACGCCAGAAGGGAAGCAGAAGTCAACCCGTCACAAAACAACAACATCCGCCTCCAGGAAGCCAAAGCCAAATTTCTCAAAAAGAAGCTACAGGCAAGACGGAGAAGCTGGCAAGAGAAGACAAGCTCTCTGAACCTTGAGAAGGATGGCAGAAAGCTCTGGAGGCTCACCAAGCAGTTGAATGATGAGAACACCAGCAGAGGAAAGATCACATTAGAAGAGAACGGGAAGGTGCTAACTGGAAAGCATGCTGCCAACCAATTTGCTGAAAGCTATGCAGCTGAGAGCAACCTCCATGTTAGCCCCGAGAAACAGAGAGAAGCAAGAAGAGAGAAAAGAGAGAGACCTGCCAGACAGTCGACAGTGGACGCCATGAGTCAACCACTCACACTCCACGAGCTGCACTCAGCTCTGAAAAAGTCAAAGGCGAAGAAGTCCCCTGGCCCAGACGGCATCACCAACGAGATGCTAACCCACCTTGGTAGTGCAGCAGAGAACAAGCTACTCGAGGTCTTCAACAGCAGCTGGCAAGAAGGATCGCTACCACAACTCTGGCGAGAAGCGATCATGATCCCCATCTTAAAAAAAGGGAAGGATCCAAAGAAGGCCACCAGCTATCGCCCAATCAGCCTCACCAGCTGTGTTGTGAAGACCCTGGAGAGAATTGTGAACGAGCGCCTCAGGCGGTACCTGGAATCCAGGAACCTCCTTGCCCCTGAACAAGCTGGATTCCGACAGTTCCGCAGCACTGAAGATCAGGTCACTTACCTGGCGCAAGAAGTTGAAGATGCCTTTCAGGAACAGAAGCTGGTCTTCGTCACCTGGATAGATCTTCAGAAGGCCTTTGACAAGGTCTGGAAAGATGGACTCCTTGTAAAACTGCTGAGGAAAGGCGTGTCCAGCAACATGTACCAGTGGATTCGCTCTTACCTTTATAACCGCAGGGCAAGAGTTAACGTCGACCAGACCAAAAGCAAGAAGTTCCTCCTTCGTCATGGCGTCCCTCAGGGCGGAGTCCTCTCCCCAACACTCTTCCTTCTCTTCATCGACGATCTGGTGTCTGAGATGCCCAAGGGGATCAAAGCTGCTCTCTACGCAGACGACCTTGTGATCTGGTGCAAGGAGGAGCACGCAAGTACTGCCACCTACAGAATGCAGCAAGCGGCAGATAGGCTGAACGCATGGGCAGAAGATTGGTGCGTCTCCATCAACAAGGAGAAATCCTCCACCACCCTATTCACACTGTCGCCAAAGCAGAAAGCCGGAACCATTAGGCTTGGTGGAACTCCTCTGAGAGAGGATGAAGAAGCAACGTACCTTGGTGTCACCTTTGATAGACGGCAGACCTGGAAACCACACATTGCACAGGCAGAGACGAAGGCCCGGCGCAAGCTAGCCATACTCAGGAAGCTGGCAGGTACCAACTGGGGAGCGAACGAGAAGATACTGAAGACAGTATACCAGGGAACAATCAGACCCCACCTCGAGTACGGCTCCACAGCGTGGTCAACCTCAGCCAAGACAAACCTGCAGACCCTTGACCGTGTGCAAAACCAGGCCCTCCGACTCATCACCGGTGCAATGAAATCCACGCCCATCAAGGAAATGGAGAAGCTTGCCACCATCCAACCCCTCTGTCAGAGAAGAGAAGCCAAGACTATGGTACAGGCCGAGAAGCTCAAGTGCCTACCCGACCACCCCATGAAGCACAGACTGAGCAACCTCACCAAGAACCGGCTTAAACGGAGCAGTTTTGTACACGAGAGCAAGAGACTTTCTCGACAGTACAGGGAAGTCCTTCCACAGAACACTCTACCTCTGACTCAAGAAGAAGAGGAAACCCCCAAGGCAACAGAGAAACCAGGCATCCAGATCTGCACCAGTGTTCCACATGTTACCTCAGGAGAAGATCAGAATGACACAGCTCGACAGGCACTCACCTTAGCCCTGATCGACGAACAGTACCCAAAAGAGGCGTGGATCCATGTATACACCGATGGATCAGCAACTAACGCCGTGCTCAATGGAGGTGCAGGCATTCTCATCCAGTTACCTGGGGGACATACAGCTACATCCAGCGTTGCCACTGGCAAACACTGCACAAACTATAAAGCAGAAGCAGAAGCTCTCATGCAGGCCGCCTCCTTCGTTCAGGACTCCGCAGACCCTTGCTACCAAGTTGTCTTCCTCTCGGACGCCCTTTCAGTCCTTCAGGCCCTAGAGAACGACAAACTCCCACAGCTGGCCAAAGCATTACAGATGGTCAGACAAACCAGAAGAGTTGTCCTCCAGTGGATACCAGCACACTGTGGGATACCAGGAAATGAAAGGGCAGATGAGCTGGCAAAAGAAGGAGCCGTGGAAGACCAACCTGAAAACAGTGTCAGCTTTAGTGAGCAGAAGACAATCATCAAGGCATTGATGAGGCCAAGGACAAACAGAGATGACTACCACACAATGTCCAGAGAGCAGCAAGTCAACCTCATCAGACTGCGTACTGGCCACAACAGGCTCAATGCTCACATGAACCGAAAGTTCAAGCTGGCGCCATCACCAACCTGTGCCTGCGGTCAAGAGGACCAAACAGCGGAACACATCTTACAGCGATGTCCCTTACTAGATGAGGAACGAAAAGAAGTGTGGCCGTCACCAACTC
This sequence comes from Littorina saxatilis, assembly GCF_037325665.1. Classification (NCBI taxonomy): domain Eukaryota; kingdom Metazoa; phylum Mollusca; class Gastropoda; order Littorinimorpha; family Littorinidae; genus Littorina; species Littorina saxatilis. Next base: position 17,896,678 of record NC_090259.1, read on the forward strand.
CCTT
>NC_090259.1:17901681-18016681 GCF_037325665.1 Littorina saxatilis
ACTCACACATCATTCCCAACAACATCCAACATGTCTTCAACACTCACACATCATTCCATACAACACCCAACATGTCTTCAACACTCACACATCATTCCCAACAACATCCAACATGTCCGTCAACACTCACACATCATTCCCAACAACATCCAACATGTCCGCTACCTTCAACACTCACACACAATTCAATACAACACCCAAAATGTCCAATGGCTGCAACATTTACACATCATTGCCTTCAGGAAAATTATAAGTGGTCCCCAATTATAAGTCATCACAATGTCGTATACGAAAAACAATACATGTACGCTTTTTTTCATTGACTGAGTCAGAAATATTTTTCAGCGCGATATTCTTAAAGTACAATGTGCAAGATGTGGTTGGAAACGCTCTATTTTTAAGAATCACTCCAATCGCTATTGATTTGAATTAACTTTAAAAGGGAGGGAGGGGGGAGCGACAAATACACAAAATTAACCAAAAATGCCACATGATTGATGGACAGACAAAAATGCCACATGATTGATGGACAGACAAAAATGCCACATGATTGATGGACAGACGCAAAATGCTCACTGAGCAAAACCAATCAGAGGCAACCCCTTATACCCCGGTCACACAGAGACGCCGCTTCTACTCCGTTTTAAAATTGTCGGAGAGCGTGGCCAATCGTGGGCCAAACGTGGGAGGATCTCCATGAGCGTGGTTTGGTCGGGGTGGGATCTGCTAGGTCGCGAAGCTGCACGCTCTCCTTATGCTTATTTTGAACCACGCTCAATGAGATCCTGCCACGTTTGGCCCACGATTACCCACGCTCTCGGACACTTCAGTTTCCGTCGTAGCAGAAGCGGCGTCTATATTATGTGACTAGGGTATTAGTGCCATGTGCTGGATTTTGACGGCGATATGCCCCGATTTGATCACTTTTTCAGATTGTCGTAATCGGCATGGTCGTGGTGAGGACCTAGAGCGATGTGTGAACAGGGCCTAACTTGAACGTCATCTAAGGGCGTCATTCAGTTCATAATACTTGCTGCTAGATACACTTTTTAAATAAATTAAATGTGTGAGGTTTTGTTTTCGTTTTTTTTTTCTAATGTCTGTTGAAATTTTTTTTCTCAGATCCTCTTAAAAGAAGTGAGAGTTTTAGTCTTGAACACTTCTTGTTATCTTTATCTGAACCAATGACATTGTTAAGCGCAAAATGAAATGTGATTTTTTTTTTTAATTTGTTCAGTCCGTGCGTGCGCGCGTGTGTGCGTGCGTACGTGCGTGCGTGCGTGCGTGCGTGCGTGCATGCGTGCGTGCATGCGTGTGTTTGTGTGTGTGCGTGTGTTTGACTATAATGTGTGTGTGCTTAATATGGACCAGCGAAGAAGCCATCACAAATCATTGTAAAAGCCCACTGTACTTCAAAATAACACGATACACTCAGTGTGCGAGTCAAGCTAATCTGTAAGATATGCATCATATGTTTTTGTTTCGGTTCGATGAGAACAATATTAGAAGCACAACAAGAAACTAAAGAAAACATCAAAAAGAGATTTAAAAAAAAATGAAATTATCAATTTTCATGTAAAGAAGACTGTTCAATAAAGTTTATGAAAGTTTGAATTTTTATTTTTTTTTTGTAAACGCCAAACGCTCAAATGTAACAATGACAGTCTTAACTATCATATATATATAGCACAGTTTGTGTGTCAACAGCTGTGTTTTTAGACATAAATAGTCCGTTTTAAGCGTTAAAATATTAATCGACAGAACGCGGATCATGAACAATTCGACCTTCAGCCATTACTGAAATGAACTGTATTGGTTCTGCATTATTTTGCTTGTAAGCAACGGGGACAATCAATATTCAATATTCAAGTATGCTCTTACTTTATTTACTTGTGTATCTATTCACTTATCTATTAATTATTTATTTATTTATCTATTCATTATATCTTAAGTTAATATACATGTACATGTATATATAGCTATTCATAGCGTTAAAAAAAAGAAGTTCCGAGCAATTGATCCACGAATTATCCCACCATTTGGTACTGTAGTTCCAGCTTTTTACTGATTAAACTTATAAATTAACACGAACAGTTTTTTTCAGAAAAAAAACCCCGCACAACTCTACTCTGTGATTAAGGGTCTTATATTAATACAATAAAATCAGTTGTAGTGACTTAACCCCCTTCGTGTGTACACGCAAGCACAAGACCAAGTGCGCACGGAAAAGATCCTGTAATCCATGTCAGAGTTCGGTGGGTTATAGAAACACGAAGATACCCAGCATGAGAGATGTTCAACGTGCGGGCTACTTCACCTGCCTTGACCTCTCACCAATTCATTGTAAAGCGCTTAGAGAACGTCAAGCGCTCTACAAATCTCCCATATTATTATTATTATCATGAAACAGACAAATTTGAAATCAGTTGCTTGGAATGGCCGCGTTCACACACAGTGGGTTTAAAGATTGTGTTCTTTTTCTCTGTTGTTGTTGCCGTTGACATCTGGTATTATGCTTACATCAGCAACTCTCAGATTTAAAAAAAAATGGTATGTACATCACTATGATGTTGTATTTAACCGTATTTTGCAGTGTTTTCGGTTTTTACTTGCCGTGCAAAAACGTGTTTATTTTATGTTATACGTGAGAGAGACCACCCATGTGATAAATAAACCATCTTTTCACACGTGTGTATATCATGTAAATGAGATCGGGGTAAACAACAGCCTGGCAGAGACCTCAAAAAGTAATTTTACACTACTTGTAACGACAAAGCCACCGAGACAAACTTCATTCTCAAAACACTTGAATGAAAGAATTCTGATTGTTGTGTGTGGAGAATTAACACTTGACGATATAATTTGTCCTTATTATGGCTTTTGGCGTCAGCATTTTGACATTCAAAAGTCGCGTCGTCAATTTCGACATTCTGACCTCAGTGACACAAGGTTTGTGTTTATTTATGTTGCAATCGGGTTTTTTTTGTATGAAAAGGTTTCTTATTTCTTTGAAACTGGACACATCATGCTGAAACCCCTTGAAAAATGGTTAAATCTAACTAGCGCAATGTTAAAAGTAAACCCTCAGTGCTGCAGTGAGTGCTGGGACGGGGCGACGTAAGAGCATACTGGGAGAAGGAACAAGCGTCGGGACAAGCAAGCGAGGATGAATACAATAAAAAAAGAAAAAGAAAAAAAAAAGAAAAAGAAAGAAAGAAAGTAAACCGTCACAACGTTAGAAACTTAGGCAAACTACTTCTGATACGAATGAATCATTGCAAAGTCGAGTGAAATTGTATCAATCTCGAAAGTAAGTCTACATGTGGATTCAAAGCCCCGGAGCTGTCTGGAAGTCAATCAATCAATCAATCAATCAATCAATCAATCAATATGAGGCTTATATCGCGCGTATTCCGTGAGTACAGTTCTAAGCGCAGGGATTTAATTTTTTTATGCAATTTATATCGCGCACATATTCAAGGCGCAGGGATTTACTTATGCCGTGTGAGATGGAATTATTTTTACACAATACATCACGCATTCACATCGGCCAGCAGATCGCAGCCACTTCGGTGCATATCCTACTTTTCACGCCCTATTATTCCAAGTCACACGGGTATTTTGGTGGACATTTTTTATCTATGCCTATACAATTTTGCCAGGAAAGACCCTTTTGTCAATCGTGGGATCTTTAACGTGCACACCCCAATGTAGTGTACACAAAGGGACCTCGATTTTTCGTCTCATCCGAAAGACTAGCACTTGAACCCACCACCAAGGTTAGGAAAGGGGGTAGAAAATTGCTAACGCCCTGACCCAGGGTCGAACTCGCAACCTCTCGCTTCCGAGCGCAAGTGCGTTACCACTCGGCCACCCAGTCCAGTTCGAGGGAACTTGATACGCAAGTGCAGAATGGAGTATAAACAGAATACAACATGGCTTGCTGTGTCATACCTGAATAAATCCAAAAACAAAGACTGCCAACGTTCCGAAATTCAGAATAAAAAAACAACTTACCTTTCTTTTTTTTGGATTCTGTGTCATACCTGGTTTACACGTGTTGTCCCCCCCGCCCCCCCCCCCCCCCCCCCGTGTTTTTATTCAAATATTGAAAAGCTCTCTTTCGCTCGCATTTCAACTTTAAAAAAGTACATGTGTATGACACAGGAAGCCATGTGGCATGTAGGCCTTATAGTATTCTCTATGCAACACTGCGACAAAGATTTATTTGACTAAAATACTGTATTCAACTTAAAGGCAAACCTATGTAACGGTAGCAGACTCGTTGCAAATTGTTAACAAATTGTTAACATTTAGACAAGGAGATGAAAAGCGTGCATTGTAAAAATGTCGACTATTCTGGTATTCTTTTCCTTTTTAAGTTTATCAGCAATCTTTCCACACAGCGATAAACTTCGAAAGGTATATGAGCAGGGCTCCCCATAGCGCCCGTCCCTGCGTCCTACACGCACTATAGAAGCCGAAATCACGTACTAGAATTATATGGAGGGGGTCCCTGGACGCACTAGATTTTAAAAGAGCGGGTCCCAGGACGCACTAAATTTCCTTTATCGTGCGTACAGTAGATACCATTTTCAGACTGCAATCGACACTTCGCAGTACACTATACGTGACCACAATGTTTTATAAGTACACTGGGACTTTTCGGCTTTTGGACCCTTGGGGCCCTCTAAAATACTGCAGTGGGGTTCCATGGACCCTCTAAAATACTGCAGTGGGGGTCCATGGACCATCTAAAAATTAAAAGTGGGGGTCCTGGGACGCACTAGAAGGGGCGTCCGTGCGGAGCCCTGATGAGTGAAGCGGCCACGTTATCTGAAAAAGCTGTAATTTGGACACTCCCTTTGAAGTGAATATATTTATAAGCAGAGACGATCAGTTGTTAAAGTATGTAATTAAAAGTGGTTGATTTAGGTTGCTAGTTTGGAAGATCTAATCTTGAGGAAGTAGGGTTAAGCATATGTTTTATAACACACACAACATTCTTTTCGACGAACTTCTTTCAGTTCTGTGCTATAAAAAGACATGTGTGGTACTTTTTTTGCTTTATAAATAAAGTTTCTATGACATTTTCACAAAGGCGGCGATCCTGAAATATCCTTCATCTACCAGTTTCACGTATCGTTGTTTGACGTAGGCTCAACGTGCGGGCTTGAATAATGTGCCACCCTTTGTCATCCAAATAAAATCATGTTTAAACCAAACGCGCGGGCTGGTGATGTAAAGTGAACGGTCACGAAACGTTGTTTTTTTTAAAGGACTGTATACAATGCAGTTCATGAAACTTTGGTATAACAAGAAATTCCTCCGAGGTAGGAAAAACACCCCCGTCCTTACCATTCTCACTGCCACCAACTGAGAAGGTTATTTCCCTTTGACCATGAATATGTTTCTATATAAGTCCTTGTAGAATCTTAATCCACCAATAACTCCCTAACCGTGTGTTTGACTGGTCCCAATTTTTGTAAGGACCGTCTCAGGAATGTATAGAACCTGTTCACCAAGTTTGGTGACGATCGGTCCGTTCATTCTTGAGATCTATATGCGAACACAAACACACAAACAAACAAACAAACAAACACATCGAGTGAAACCTATACACACCCCTATACCGGGGGTGTAAAGACAGGGCTCCCCATAGCGCGCGTCCCTGCGTCCTATACGCACTGGAAGCCGGAATCACGTACTAGAAATTCATGGAGGGGGGCCCGGGACGCAATAAACCTCTAAAAAGCAGGTCCCAGGACGCACTAAATTTCCGTTATCATGTGTTTCGTAGATACTCTTTTCGGACTGTAGTTGTCAGCTAAGTCAGAATGCAAGCACAAATGCCAATTTCACACGGGAACAATATCGAAAGGAGGCTGGAGCCGGAGCAGAACATTAATTTTGATAAAAAAAAAAACCACTTCAAGTCATATCACACTATCCGCGATCACAACGCGTTATGTGTACACAAGGGGTTTGGGGACCCTGGACTCTTGGGACCCTCGAAAACTCGGCTTAGGGACCCTCTAAACATTAAAAGTGGGGGTCCCGGGACTCTCTAGGACGGCCGTCCGTGCGAATCCCTGATAAGGAGGAATCAAAACCTTATAGGAAGACTGGTTCTTAATTCAGATAATGTCCGCAGACCAGCCCGTGTTGTTGACTATCCTTGGCATTCAATGTCATTAATCCTACAATTTTGGGCAAAAGTTGTTGCTCCATAAACTGCAAATGTGCCGCACAAAAATAAGCCCCCCAAAATGTGGAGCACATTTACAGTTTGGGGGCCAAAACAGAAGGCCAAATTAAAATGTTGGACAAAACAATGTGCGCCATAAAAAAGGCAAATAATATAAGTCCCCATGATGATGATACATTGTAGACAGATGCATGTTTTTGATTTAAAAGCCCCACAATGATGTGCTTGGCAAAAAATAAAAAATAAAAACTGTCCCAGATTAGATATGAGGCATTCTTTTGGGGGCATAAAATGCGAGGCACTACTTTTCCGCCTTCCGTTCAACATCTGTCATTCTCAGACTCAATTTCCACTCCAAAATTAATAGTCCTGAAAAAAAATGAGAAAATGACACTTTGGAATTCAAAAATAAATTTAGAATTAATACAAAGACGCCATTTTCATGGCACAGATCCTATAATAGTTCTAAGCACCTCCTAACAAACCAACAACAAGTATTCAAAGAGTTGTAAATAAACAAATGGACAATTATGTACTCAATTCACATTGGGGAAAAAAAATCGAAGTCATCATTTTCAGGACTTTTTATTGTTTCACGAGCTGGGTATCAAAAAACAATGTTTATGTCAAAAATAAGATTTACAAAATGATAATCAAAAGCAAACCCTATGGAAACGCTCGTAGTTTTTTTTGCCTCTTCTCTCGGCGGTTAGGCCAAAAAAAAAAATGTCTGTTTCTGGTAACATGGCTAAAAAAAATAGGGTCGGTAGGTAGGGATTTTTTAATTTTTTTTTTAATTTTTTTTTTTTTATCCCAAATGTAGACCAATAAAACTAACTTTAAAAATCGCGCAAAGAGACTGGATTCACTATACATAGAGACAAGACACTCAACACATTTACAAATCGTCAGCGGACTTTCGTTTTCACACGTTTTTGTTGTTCATTTTCTCACCCTGTCCTTTACCACCAAAAAAAAAATAATAAAAATTTTGAGTTTGGAAAAAAAAAGTTTAGGGTCGGCGCCGAAATTTAGGGTCGGTCGGGTGACCAGAAACAGACAATTTTTTTTTGGAGCCTTATACCTAGACAACAGTACCCGCTGTCTCGCCCTGCGAGACAGACACGAACAGTCTAAACAAAACAACCCTACACAACCCCATGAACACAGGCAAACGAACACAAAAGCTTGAAATAAACGCGTGAAAACTACCCAACCAATATATAGCCTGTAGGCTTATGTATTTTCAAAGCCACGAAGTGTGTTTATTTCTTGTTCGCGTCACACATGTAATGGGCAGAATATACCAGCGCAGTTTCAGCGGCACAGACGACGCACTGCCTATTATTATTCGAAAAGGCTATTCTGCCGGTACCGGCAACGTAGCCTGTAGGCTACGTTGCCGGTACCGGCAAAATAACGATATGTTACGGTAGAGGCTATTTTGCCGGTAGAGGCTCTCTCTCTCTCTCTCTCTCTCTCTCTCTCTCTCTTTCTCTTTCTCTCATTCTTCTACAAACAATTGGAGCGTGCAGGCCATGTCGTACTCCAAGAGGATAACGGGCACTTTTCCGTGACCAGTTCAGAAGGGGAAATCTGCGTGACGCCAATATCCTGTGATTGTACTTTCTACAAGTCCATGTCGCTACCGTGTCGACATATCTTCGCTGTGAGAAAGATATGCGGTCGTGATTTATTCGACACTGAATTGATTGCCCAACGGTGGACACTTGAATACTACAAACGCGGCCATCGATTCTTTCAGGCACTTTCTGACATTGTTGAAGAACGACTACCTGTGACAGTCGAAACGACGCCTCGTCCACGCATTGTCACAGCAAACAACCGATACCGGCGAGCCCTCCACCTCGGACAACAATTGGCTTCTTTAGCTGCAGAAAACAACTTTGATTTCCAAGAGAAATTGAGCGTGTTAGATTCTGTTGTAAAAATGTGGGGATCTGGAAAACATGTAGCGGTTGAGGAACTAGTGTATGATATGACAGTCGCCCAAAACCCACCACCACCAACAACAACACCACAGTCTGACGAGGAGGGTTCATCCGCACCAAGGCCTACGACGTCTCACGAGGATGGTTCATTCGCACCAAGGCCTACGACGTCTCACGAGGATGGTTCATTTGCACCAAGGCCTACGACGTCTCAAGAGGATGGTTCATTTGCACCAAGGCCTACGACGTCTCACGAGGATGGTTCATTTGCACCAAGGCCTACGACGTCTCACGAGGATGGTTCATTTGCACCAAGGCCTACGACGTCTCAAGAGGATGGTTCATTTGCACCAAGGCCTACGACGTCTCACGAGGATGGTTCATTTGCACCAAGGCCTACGACGTCTCAAGAGGATGGTTCAGTCGCACCAAGGCCGACGACGTCTCACGAGGATGGTTCATTTGCACCAAGGCCTACGACGTCTCAAGAGGATGGTTCAGTCGCACCAAGGCCTACGACGTCTCATGTAGCGGTTGTGGAACTAGTGTATGATATGACAGCCGCCCCAAACCCACTACCACCAACAACAACACCACAGCCGTCCAACACGTCTACTCGGCTGTACGGTCTTCTCTCCGTACTGTGTGTGCACTATGTGACGATGACTTGTTGAATACTCAATCTATTTCATGTGATTCATGTCTCAGATCCCTCCATCTGCAATACGCTGGAAAACGCTCAAGACCAAAAACCAGGTTCTGGTGCAGGAACTGCTATGAATGACACACACACACACACACACACACACACACACACACACACACACACACACACACACACACACACACACACACACACACACACACACACACACACACAGACATAGAGACAGAGAGTCAGCGATAATGATCATAGAGAGAGAGAGAGATGTGACGATGACTTGTTGTATATTCAACGTCCGTATATTCAATCTATTTCATGTGATTCATGACACACATAGAGACAGAGAGTCAGCGACAATGATCATAGAGAGAGAGATGTGACGATGACTTGTTGTATATTCAACGTCCGTATATTCAATCTATTTCATGTGATTCATGACACACACATCGAGACTTGTGTATTGCCTTTGTGAGATGGAGAATCCGACTAGACGTTTCACTTTACTAGCGTCAGCAGCGTCACAGTCCAACCGGCAAAATAGCCTCTACCGTAACATATCGTTATTTTGCCGGTACCGGCAATGTAGCCTACAGGCTACGTTGCCGGTACCGGCAAAATAGTCATTGCCATTATTATTTTATGCCGCGATAGGGATTATGACGAGTATTTGGCCTGTTTTCCTTTCGTGCAACGTGTAGCGGGCTGGGATAATCTGCAGTGCGTCGTCGGTCCTGCTGAAGTTACATGTGTGAGCGGAGCCCCTAAGGAGAAGAACGAGTGAGCCATCACATTCACACATGTTAACCATGACGTGCAGTCGGTTTATCAGAAAGCTAATCAACAATCAAACATACTTGTAAAATGTTCAACAATGTCGTCAACTCAAAACACAGAAGATGAACATAGAGAATACTACATGACTTGCTGTGTCGTACCAGATTTACACGAGTTGTTTTTTTTAAATATTGAACTGCGAGCGAAAGCGAGCTGTTCACTATTTGAAAAAGCAACGAGTGTAAATCTGGTACGACACAGCAAGCCATGTAGTATTCTGTTTATCCTACATACTGTACTTACGTGTATTTTACTGAAAATGTCTTGCAGACGAGGCAGCTAAATTGAAGACGCTTGTTTTGGAACCTCGATCTCTTCTAAAGCCTCGTGCAATCTATTACGTCAAAGCAAAGAAACGTCACTCTGAAAGTGTGGCGTGACGTGTTAGTTCTAAAGATTCATCGAGGGTAATTAGCGAGCGCAATTTTTGTTTCTATAATGACGTTTGTCTCGGTGACTTTGGCATCATAAGCAGTGGAAAAACAGGTCCCTGCCAGACTTGCTTGACATGACCTCATTTACATGATATACACACGTGTGATTTGAACGATTATTATCTCACGGGTGTCTCTCTCACGTATGTAGGATAAAAAATAATTTGACTATAGCTTTGGACTGGCTGACCCACGAAAAACAAGAGCGTTCTTTGAATACACCATCATGAGCCATAGGCCTGTTGTTATTTTCATATTTATAGATGTTTGTAAAATTCCATGTACTGTACAAGTAAATGGAAATAAACATGTTTTTAAACCATTCGTCGCGCTCCTGTTTGATTGCCGCAGTGCTGTGGGCCCCGGAAAGTGTATTTTGAAAACTGGGTTTACAACATAGCCCCCAGTCCATGATATTGCTCTTTCTTTACACTTTTGTTTGTTTGCTTAACGCCCTTTCTTTACACTAACAAAATGATGGGTTTATGACAGACCAGCTTTATTGTCGATCTCTCACTCCCTCCCTCCTTTCCCCCCTCTCTCTCTCTCTCTCTCTCTCTCTCTCTCTCTCTCTCTCTCTCTCTCTCTCTCTCTCTCTCTCTCTCTCTCTCTCTCTCATTTATACGCATTGATTTGTATAAATGTAGTTTATCCTACTGGGGATCGCTTGTGTGGAATTTACTTCCAATGTACTGTAAAACATGTCAAACCCTTTCGTCTTTTAAAAAAAATGTTCGAAAATATCTTTGTCAAGAATAATTCTCTCCCTACACTTTAAAATCATAACTGTTACTGCATCACATCTTAATCATCATTTTATTAATCCATGAACCACGTTATTATAGCTAGTGTTTTTGTTAGTTTTAACCTGATTACAAATTCTTAGTTAATTAGTTATTCGTTTGGCTGTTTAAAACATGTTATATAAATATATAATTGTAATGTATAATGTCATGTATGTCTAAAAGGGACAGGTTGGAAGATTAGGCATCGCCTAAAACCTTTATCCCTTTGTATTAAAGTTTTGAATCTGAATCTGAATCTCTCTCTCTCTCCTTTTGTTGTTAACTTTTTATTTTTAATTTTTTTAATTTTTTTAATTTTTTGTTTTTTAAATTTTACCATTGTGTGTCTGTGCGTCCCAAGGACAGATTGTAAGAAAAGGCATAACCTTAAATCTTAATCCTTGTTAAATAAAGTTCAATTCAATTCAATTCAATTCTCTCTCTCTCTCTCTCACTCCCTCCAAGCTCTCTCTCTCTATACATAATCTTTCTCTCCCCCCTCTCTCTATTTCTCACTGTATACTTATCCCTCATTTTGTAAGTATTGTTTTTCTAGTACTAAATTTGGATTGTATTTTGTGTTCATCTCTCTGACTGTTTTTGCTTATTATGTATCTGTCCGCCATTTGCTTACTGGTGTTGGATTTGAAATGTGTTTGAAGACACCACCATTAGCCGTAGGCTTGTTGTGGTTTTCATATTTATAAGTGTATGTAGATTTCACGTATAAGTAAATGGCAATAAAACATTGTTTAAAGTCAAACGAAGTGTCACTGCTCTACAGCATGAAATGAAATATTATTACAATACAACATAAAATGAAATGTTATTGCAGTACGACATGAAATGACATGTTATTGCAATACAACAGGAATTAAATGAAATGTTTTTGCAAGATGAGCGCTCATCTGTCCGTTTGTTTTGGTTTTATGAGTCGTAAAATGTGAATCGTTAATCTGTAGATCTTCTTTCTGTTCTGTCGTCTGTCTCCTTCTTTTGTCTGTGTTTTGTGCCTGAGGTATAGACCCCAGTGATCGAAACGTCGTGCTTGTTATTGGTATCGTCTTCGTCAAACACGTGAGTCCAGTATTGTTTGGTCTTTTCAAGTTATTTCTCGCTCTCACGCGCAGGCACCATTGTTCTGCTTTCGTCATGAAATGAAATGTTATTGCAATACAACATGAAATGAAATGTCATTGCAGTACTACATGAACCGAAGTGTAACTGCTATGCTTTGCTATGCTAAGTGACGGGCGCTGTGGCGGGGTGGTAAGACGTCGGCCTCTTAATCGGAAGGTCGTGAGTTCGAATCCCGGCCGCGGCCGCCTGGTGGGTTAAGAGTGGAGATTTTTCCGATCTCCCATAAGTTGACCTGCAGACCTGCTAGTGGCTTATCCCCCTTCGTGTGCACACGCAAGCACAAGACCAAGTGCGCACGGAAAAGATCCTGTTTGTTTGTTCGTTCATGGGCTGAAACTCCCTCGGCTTTTACGTGTATGACCGTTTTTACCCCGCCATTTAGGCAGCCATACGCCGCTTTCGGAGGAAGCATGCTGGGTATTTTCGTGTTTCTATAACCCACCGAACTCTGACATGGATTACAGGATCTTTTTCGTGCGCACTTGGTTTTGTGCTTGCGTGTACACACGGGGGTGTTCGGACACCGAGGAGAGTCTGCACACAAAGTTGACTCTGAGAAATAAATCTCTCGCCGAACGTGGGGACGAACTCACGCTGACAGCGGCCAACTGGATACAAATCCAGCGCGCTACCGACTGAGCTACATCCCCGCCCTTAAAGATCCTGTAATCCATGTCAGAGTTCGGTGGGTTATAGAAACACGAAAATACCCAGCATGCTTCCTCCGAAAGCGGCGTATGGCTGCCTATAAATGGCGGGGTAAAAACGGTCATACACGTAAAAATCTACTCGTGCAAAAACATGAGTGTACGTGGGAGTTTCAGCTCACGAACGCAGAAGAAGAAGAAGAAGAAGAAGAAGAAGTTATGCTAAGTAACGGTTAATGTCCCCAATACCAGGGGAGACTATTTGGGACATGAGGTATCAACACGTGAAAGAGTGTTACTGCGACAGACGATCAAGTAACATTTCCCCTGCTAGATTTGTCTTGTTCTTTGCTTGGTTTGCTTTGGGTTTGTTTTTTTTAAACAAAATTTTATTCAGAATTTCTTTGCATGAACTGTTCAAAACATACAGCTAGGACACACACTCAAGCAAATGCTTATATCACGTGACCAGAACAATACTAAATTACACACATTTTCATAATGGTGGACATAGCAACAATAAACCAGAAGAACAAATTTGCTTTGACTCTAATTTTGATCCAGATAGTTCTAAGCCTACTGTGGTTCTTGTGCTTAGGCTGTGTATTGGACTGTCATTGTATGCCTGCATTATTAGTTGTCAGTAATTATTACATGTGCTGATTGTTCTCTTTGCCTGCGCGCATATAGTATGTTGGTTATGTTTGGTCATAGTATGTTTGTTTATGTTTGGTCGTTATCTTGCCTGTGCGTGTATTGTATGTTTGGTCGCTTTCTTTGCCTGTGCATGTATAGTTTGTTGGTTATGTTTGGTCGGTTTCTTTGCCTGTGCGTGTATAGTATGCTTGGTCGATGTATGTATTGTAAAGCGCTAAGAGTAGACATTTTTCTAGAATAGCGCTATAAAAGTTTGCATTATTATAGTAGATTAGTAATGTTATGTCCGACATCATACTTGTGTTATTCTTCAACTGCGTAGGGCACGTAATATAAGCGTTTGCTTGACTCGGTTCGTGTCCCTATGGTTTCTCGTTTTGTAATGGTATCATGTTTAATTGAATAAAACCTTGTTTAAACCAACATGTAGATATGAAGACAAGCAGGGCACGTAATAATTATAAGCGTTTGCTTGACTCGGTTCGTGTCCCTATGGTATCTCGTTTTATTATGGTATCATGTTTAATTGAATAAAACCTTGTTTAAACCAACATGTAGATGTGAAGACAAGCAGACCGCGTGACGACTCATAACTCATAACTCATAACTCATAACATTTTATTGATCCAACAAAGGAAATTAAATTAGTCATCAGCACATATAGGTCATTAATTAATAAAGTTCTATAAAAGAATAAAAGAAGAAAATTCATAAAACCCATGATATAAAAATACCCTTAGACAAAGATAGTTCTTTAAAATAATTATTAGTAATGTTATGTCCCACATCATAATTGTGTTATTCTCCAAATGCGTAGGGCACGTAATATAAGCTTGAGTTCGTGTCCCTATGAACAAATCCAAAAACAAAGAGACTACCAACGTTCCATAGTTCAGAATTAAAAACAAAACATGAACAAATCCAAACACAAAGAGACTGCCAACGTTCCAAAATTCAGAATAAAAAAAACCCAAGACATTGCCTCGCTTGTGCATGTCTTCTCCCCAAGCGGTAGCACCTTTTGCGAGCTAAGTGTTTTTTATATTTAGTCAAGTTTTGACTAAATATTTTAACATCGAGGGGGAATCGAAACGAGGGTCGTGGTGTATGTGTGTCTGTCTGTCTGTGCGTGTGTGTGTGTGTGTGTGTGTGTGTGTGTGTGTAGAGCGATTCAGACTAAACTACTGGACCGATCTTTATGAAATTTGACATGAGAGTTCCTGGGTATGAAATCCCCGAACGTTTTTTTCATTTTTTTGATAAATGTCTTTGATGACGTCATATCCGGCTTTTCGTGAAAGTTGAGGCGGCACTGTCACGCCCTCATTTTTCAACCAAATTGGTTGAAATTTTGGTCAAGTAATCTTCGACGAAGCCCGGGGTTTGGTATTGCATTTCAGCTTGGTGGCTTAAAAATTAATTAATGACTTTGGTCATTAAAAATCTGAAAATTGTAAAAAAAAATAAAAATTTATAAAACGATCCAAATTTACGTTTATCTTATTCTCCATCATTTGCTGATTCCAAAAACATATAAATATGTTATATTTGGATTAAAAACAAGCTCTGAAAATTAAATATATAAAAATTATTATCAAAATTAAAGTGTCCAAATCAATTTAAAAACACTTTCATCTTATTCCTTGTCGGTTCCTGATTCCAAAAACATATAGATATGATATGTTTGGATTAAAAACACGCTCAGAAAGTTAAAACAAAGAGAGGTACAGAAAAGTGTGCTATCCTTCTTAGCGCAACTACTACCCCGCTCTTCTTGTCAATTTCACTGCCTATGCCGTGAGTGGTGGACTACGAGTATACGGTCTTGCTGCGTTGCATTGCGTTCAGTTTCATTCTGTGAGTTCGACAGCTACTTGACTAAATATTGTATTTTCGCCTTACGCGACTTGTTTGTTTAATTAGTATTTGTTTGTCTATGCACTTAAAAGACCGCTGGGTTGAAATATCTGTGACTGTAACGTACTGTTTTGTCAATAACAAACGTTCCAACAACTGAACTTTCTTGTTTTTACATTTAGTCAAGTTTTGACTAAATGTTTTAACGTAGAGGGGGGAATCGAGACGAGGGTGTGGTGTATGTGTGTGTGTGCGTGTGTGTGTGTAGAGCGATTGAGAGTAAACTACTGGACCGATCTTTATGAAATTTGACATGAGAGTTCCTGGGTATGACATCCCCGGACGTTTTTTTCATTTTTTCGATAAATGTCTTTGATGACGTCATATCCGGCTTTTTGTAAAAGTTGAGGCGGCACTGTCACACCCTCATTTTTCAATCAAATTGATTGAAATTTTGGCCAAGCAATCTTCGACGAAGGCCAGACTTCGGTATTGCATTTCAGCTTGGTGGCTTAAAAATTAATTAATGACTTTGGTCATTAAAAATCTGAAAATTGTAATTAAAATTTTTTTTTTATAAAACGATCCAAATTTACGTTCATCTTATTCTTCGTCATTTTCTGATTCCAAAAACATATAAATATGTTATATTCGGATTAAAAACAAGCTCTGAAAATTAAAAATATAAAAATTATTATCAAAATCAAATTTCCGAAATCGATTTAAAAACACTTTCATCTTATTCCTTGTCGGTTCCTGATTCCAAAAACATATAGATATGATATGTTTGGATTAAAAACACGCTCAGAAAGTTAAAACGAAGAGAGGTACAGAAAAGCGTGCTATCCTTCTCAGCGCAACTACTACCCCGCTCTTCTTGTCAATTTCACTGCCTTTGTCACGAGCGGTGGACTGACGATGCTACGAGTATACGGTCTTGCTGAAAAATTGCATTGCGTTCAGTTTCATTCTGTGAGTTCGACAGCTTGACTAAATGTTGTATTTTCGCCTTACGCGACTTGTTTTTATATTTAGTCAAGTTTTGACTAAATATTTTAACATCGAGGGGGAATCGAAACGAGGGTCGTGGTGTATGTGCGTATGTGCGTGTGTGCGTGCGTGTGTGTGTGTGTGTAGAGCGATTCAGACTAAACTACTGGACCGATCTTTATGAAATTTGACATGAGAGTTCCTGGGTATGAAATCCCCGAACGTTTTTTTCATTTTTTTGTTAAATGTCTTTGATGACGTCATATCCGGCTTTTCGTGAAAGTTGAGGCGGCACTGTCACGCCCTCATTTTTCAACCAAATTGGTTCAAATTTTGGTCAAGTAATCTTCGACGAAGCCCGGGGTTCGGTATTGCATTTCAGCGTGGTGGCTTAAAAATTAATTAATGACTTTGGTCATTAAAAATCGGAAAATTGTAAAAAAAAAATAAAAATTTATAAAACGATCCAAATTTACGTTTATCTTATTCTCCATCATTTGCTGATTCCAAAAACATATAAATATGTTATATTCGGATTAAAAACAAGCTCTGAAAATTAAATATATAAAAATTATTATCAAAATTAAATTGTCCAAATCAATTTAAAAACACTTTCATCTTATTCCTTGTCGGTTCCTGATTCCAAAAACATATAGATATGATATGTTTGGATTAAAAACACGCTCAGAAAGTTAAAACAAAGAGAGGTACAGAAAAGCGTGCTATCCTTCTTAGCGCAACTACTACCCCGCTCTTCTTGTCAATTTCACTGCCTTTGCCATGAGCGGTGGCCTGACGATGCTACGAGTAAAATGGCATTGCGTTCAGTTTCATTCTGTGAGTTCGACAGCTACTTGACTAAATATTGTATTTTCGCCTTACGCGACTTGTTTTTTTATTCGTGTCCCTATGGTTTCACGTTTTATTATTCTATCATGTTTAAAAGCATATGTACGCGCTCCCGTGTTTACAAAGTGTAGTTTGCCCATAATCGATGTCAAACGCACCATAAGACCATGTAATGACGATATGTCGCCATGCGCGGACCATATACATGCATTACAGCTTGTTCTAGCCTCTGAAAAAGTGAGGATGTCAACAAAGACGCGGAGTTATTTCCCTTGCGTCAACGTTACCTCTGTTGGCAAATCTATAAATAGGACGATCTAGATCAAAATAAAAATTCAAATATCTCAACATTTAAGGGGTCCTAGACCACAATATCTTGCAGGGAACTTAATTTAGCATGTCTCCAGCTGTTGGTAAAGCAATTAGCGTGTATAGTCATCGAGTACATATGGCTTTAATAGAATGAAAACTTGTTCAAACCAACATGTAGATATGGAGACAAGCAGACAGCGTGACGACAAAGATAGTTCTATAGTATACTTATAAGTAATGGTGTGTCCCACATCATAATTGTGTTATTCTTCAACAGCGTAGGGCACGTGATACGTATAAGCGTTCGCTTAAGTTCGTGTCCCTATTGTTTCTCGTTTTATTATCGTATCATGTTTAATAGACCTTTTGGGGATCTGAGCAGCTCTCGCAAGATATCCGCGAGACACGCTCTTTGTTATGCTTTGAACGTCGCAAGAACTTCGAATCTCGGCTTTTGCAGCTCGCGCGAGATTGCTGTACCACATGCTTTGCTATGCTCTGAAGATTGCGAGAGCTTACGAGAGCTTAGAATACCGATAGGGTCTATTGAATGAAACCTTGTTTAAACCAACATGTAGATACGAAGACAATCAAGCGGACAGTGTGACGACACGGAGCTTTAATTGGTACCTACCCTCACCTGAATATGGGGGACCTTCCTGGAGGCCGGAGTGCCTTGAGTGCTGACCTCCCGCTCCGAGCCGCTGCCTCCCCCAGTCTCACCCCCGTCCGTCTCCCTCCCGTCGTCCAGCGGGGGGTTGCTGTAAATAGACTCGGGGGTGTAGCCTGCCGCCCCCCGCTCTCTGTCCGAGTTATAGGGATCCGACAACCCCCGCGCGCCCTGTCCGTCACTCGCTTCTGTGTCCGCACCGAATCCGCCAACCCGTCTGTCCGTTTCCGCACCGAATCCGCCAACCCGCCTGTCCGTTTCCGCACAGTAGCCCGCCATTCGGCTCTCGCTTTCCGCGAAATAGCCAGGCATGCCTCCCCTGTCCTTCTCAGTACAAAAGCCTGGCATACCTCTGTCCTTCTCTGTACAGAAGCCTGGCATACCTCTGTCCTTCTCTGTACAGAAGCTTGGAATACCTCTACTGTCCTCTGCGCAGAAGCCTGGCATACCACTGCCCCTCTCCGTGGGGCAGAAACTTGGCATACCCGTATCCTTCTCCACTCCGTATCCGGACAGCCCCCGGCCTCCGATGAGCAGCGTCTCTGTGTGTTCACGTGCGTAAGAAGACAGCATGTCCCCTTGCATGTCGCTGGGCTGCCCCCCGTGACAAGGCGGGTACACGCCGCACTCCCCTCCTCCGCTCACCACCACCCCACCAACACCCCGGTTCTCCCCGTGAGCTGGGTACACAGGAACGTACTGCTCACCGGCCTCCTGCTTGCAGTCGTGAGGCAGGTGCGTGGCGTACAGGTGAGTCAGGTGCTCACCGCGTTTCATCTGGCTGCGTTCGTCTGCAGGGGCAGCGTACATGATGTCGGCGTTCCTTTCGGTCTGGTGCACTGTCCCGCTGTCGTCCCCTGCACGTGACGCACACACTGAGGTCGTTGGCTCGCTGTCACCCTTCAGTATCTGCATACCGTCGCACACACCCCTAATAACAGCAATACGAAGGCGAATAAGGCTGTGACACGCGCATCCCTCATTTCATTGTAGTTCAGTTGTGCTCTTTAAAAAAAAATATTATAAGTGAAAAAAAAAGTTTCTTTCAACGGAATCGTCGAAATTATATCAGTCTTTTCTTTTTCTCAGTCTAAAACTCTGTTCCACAATAGACCGACTCTTTTTTCTTTCTTTCCTTTTTTTTCACAATCCCAAATCGCGTGTTAAATTACGCACGTACACCTTAGTCTGGAGAACATGACACAATTCGATTTATAATTTTCCACCGTTTTCGACTTCAACCACAAGTTTGAAAAGAAATCTCCGAATTATTTGGCTTCAGACGTTCACGTGCCCGATGCTCAATGTTGCGGCTTTCATGATGTCTTCTGTAAATTACACATCCACAGTTTCACTGCCGCCGTCACGTTACAATTGAGGGATTCTTGAGACTTGTCACCCTATGATGTATCACTGTTCGTGCCTCGCCCACATTCGTTCCGCGAGTTTCTTCGCTGTCTGAAGTTCATCCCTCTTCTCGACGCCCTGTCAGAAATTAATCGACACGATCGAACGCCCTGGGTGTCGCCGGAAAGCCATCGGCCAATAGAAACACGGCGCCATTCTCTAACCCCACCTCCTGGCGCGCGCGAGGGCCGTGACGGCTGTCACACAGCTGTCCAACCAGCGGGCGTGCCGGCTATTACGTCACTGGGCTGATTCTCTGCCTAGATTATGACGATGATAGCAGACCAGACAAAACGCAGTGCGCGTGCAAACTTGTGTGAGTGAGTGGGAAGTGTCAAGAACCTGATCTGTATGAAGGACGAAGCTAAACCGCTGCCTGCTGCACGATCCGAGCTGAGCTGGTGTGATGTTCCATTAGTTGTTGTTTCCTGCTACCTGCTGTCCCCTTCTCTCCCCCCTCCCCCACCCCTTCCCCCGTGAGAACCTTGTGTCAATGTTGCACTGTGTTCACATAGCGTGACATGGCCGTCAGATTCCGGAGCACAGCAGATTCAATTTGCTGTCCACAGATCGCAGAGAAAAGAAGGAAAGAGGACAATACGAGAGAAGCGGAAATTGAACATTGACGATATTACTGCTAAGCGACTCCTGGCACTGATTCGATCACAATAAGCGGGTCACTCATCATTTTCTGATTTTAAAGAACATGATACAATAGCAACATGATCAATGCACGAAGCAAAATAAACAAGAGAGAGAGAGAGAGAGAGAGAGAGAGAGAGAGAGACACAGAGAGAGACACACACACACACATGCACACATACACTTGCACACACACACACACACAGACACACACTCACAGACACAGACACACACAGACACACACACGCACACACACACATGAAACAAGTGATCAACCGAGGAATTGTGTTTATAAGAAGGACGACGAACAAGTGCGCGTATGACTCAAAGAAATTCACAAACGACTGATTACATCACTCGATCTTTTACCTTATCTGTGGTTGCCTTTTTTGAAACCCGCTGTCTTGGTTTAAACAATGTTTTTATTATCATTCTTTGATTCATATCATCACCAGTATCATCATCTGCCACTTGAAGGTACTCTGGGCACGCAGTTAAAACTCATTTGCAATGGTATCGTTCATGAGTTATTCTCCAGAACTGTGTACTAATGGAAATTATGTTTCGAATTGACATGTCTTTACTTTAAAGGCACAGTAAGCCTCCAGTAAACCATCACAGATACTGTCAGGCTTTTACACACAGTACTTCTTCTTCTTCTTCTTGGTTTAAACAAAAAAATTTATTCAGGATTTCTTCGCAACAGTTCGAACAGTTCAAAACACACAACTAGGACACGCACTCAAGCAAATGCTTATATCACGTGACCAGAACAATACTAAGTTACACACATTTTCGTAATGGTGGACATAACAACAATAAACCAGAAGAACAAATTGAAAGAATGGGGATGGGGAGCTAAATAGGAACAAAGGAATCTACAGAAGATAAAAAGAAAAGGGAGGGAGAGGGGGAAGAAAGTACTAACAACCACAAGGAGAGGCTAGGACGAAAGCGCATAGGAAGATAGCATCAAGTCTAAGACATGCAACATGTAAATTCAAGTAAGTGTAACAATTTTTTTTATGGAAGGCAGTAGTTCGTTAACATATAAAATACGAGACAAACGATAATAATCATTTCTTATACGCTGCCTATGTAATCAAATACGATAACACAGGGAGAGGCTGTGTGGAGGTACACATACGCCTGCCCACACACATAATACACTATCAATGCGTGAACACATCCATCAAATCAATCGACCAGATTTAACAATAAACGATTGGACAGACTCAAATATCAATATGTTATTACGAACAGAATATTGCTCGCTACCTTTTAATAATATTTCCACGCGTCTGAAGTGAACAGGCAACGAATTGATTGTTGTCAGACGAGCATCTGCATACAAGGTGCAGTTTAATAAGTAATGTTCGGATGTTTCATTTGGATCACCGCAAGCACACTGTGCGTTATCTTTTAGATGGCGTTTACACAAGTCTGAGTTAAGGTTACTAATATTTAGACGCATTCTGCAGTGTTGAACTTCTGTCTGTCGTTTTCCAAAATAATAATAAGCTGGTACACTATGATCAGGACTTTGTAAATAATGCTTAAACTCGCTTATTGAATTTGTTGTTTTAATCACATCAGGCAAATTATTCCATAAAACTGTGGAGAATGGAATGAAGGATGTTCTGAATATGTCTGTCCTATGTGCTGGTACGAATCTTTCGAATGGTCGTCTTCTGTGGTAGGGATTTAGTGAAGAGACTAGTGGTGGCAAGAGGTTAATTAGATATTGTGGACATTTACCATGAACCATTTTGTGAAATAAAATTAATTTATGTCGTTTTCGGCGTTCCTTTAAACTACAAAAACCACTTTCTTTGTAAATCTTATCATGGCTTGTTCCCCGCACACCGCCAATTATAACTCGTAATGCTTCAAGGTGTAAGTTTTCAAGTGTTTTTGATAAGGCTTCGGTACAATTGTCCCATAACACATCAGCGTAATCGAAATGTGGCAGAATAAAAGATTTATACATTATTTCCAAACTATTTCTGCATAACTTATACTTGTAATATCTTAAGCAGTTAATCAACAAAGTGGTCTTTTTCACAATATTTCTAATTTGAGCGTCCCATTTACAATCGTTTTGCAAAAAAATGCCAAGATGCTTGTGTTCTGGTATGTCTTCCAGGAGATTTCCATTAAAAAATAGGGGGTCATTTTGGTTTAAATCACGTTTTATATTCAGCAGTTTAGTTTTGGTTTCATTAAATGTAACTTTCCAGCGTGCTGCCCAACTACTAATTTTATCAAGGTCTGAATTAAGAATTTCGGCACGTCGTATCGGGTCATGTAATGCAAGTGACAAACTAGTATCATCAGCAAACAATTTGATAACAGACTCAATATCATTTACAATATCATTTATATAAATCAAAAATAACAAGGGGCCTAACACTGAACCCTGAGGAACGCCTGCTTGTAAACCTTTTAACTCTGACTTGGCACCTTTAACCGAACAACTGACTGAACACGGTTTGTTAAATAGCTACGAAACCATGACAATAGTCGGCCTCGAACACCAATCGACTCCAGTTTTACCAATAATCCTTTGTGCCAAACTTTATCAAAAGCTTTTGACACATCAAAAAATACCGCCTGTGTTGTTAAACCGTTGTCGTAGTTTGAACACAAGTCATTATATATGGAGACAAGTTGACAGATCGTCGAGTCGCCGGGTATAAAACCGGACTGTGTATGTGTGAGAATGTTGTTGGATTGTAAAAATTTGTATAATTGGCTGTGAATACATCGCTCCAAGACTTTGCCAACACAGCTCAGCAAGGAAATCGGACGATAATTATTACAAGCGTCTGCAGGACCTGTCTTGTAAATAGGCGTAACATTAGCTGTTTTCCACATGTTAGGATAAACTCCTTCCCTAAGACTCCTGTTGAAGATATACGTCAGTGGCTCCGAAATAACATCTAATGCTGCTATGAGAAGTCTGTTGTGAATCAAATCGGGACCAATGGCTTTTCTTTTATCAAGGTTTCTAATTACATCTTTTACCTCATTGACTGACAAAACAATATCACAAAATTCGCGATCTAAAAACGGGACTTGAGGGACTTCATCGTCTGGGTCTTCAACAGTGGAATTTTTTATAAAGAAGTTATTAAAGGCGTTGGCTTTGTCTTGGCTTAATTCGTAAACTTTGCCGTTGTCACAGATAGGTGGAATTTCATCTTCACATAAACCTTTCTTCTTCATAAATGACTTCACCAGTTTCCACCAGTCTTTGCTACCAAACTGCGTTGGATCAGAAACTTTAACATCTAATTCGGAATAGAATTCAATAATACGTTCTCTTTTCTTTGTTGTAATAAGGTTACGTGCACTCGTGTTTTTGCACGAGTGGAATTTTACGTGTATGACCGTTTTTACCCCGCCATTTAGGCAGCCATACGCCGCTTTCGGAGGAAGCATGCTGGGTATTTTCGTGTTTCTATAACCCACCGAACTCTGACATGGATTACAGGATCTTTTACGTGCGCACTTGGTCTTGTGCTTGCGTGTACACACGAAGGGAGATAAGCCACTAGCAGGTCTGCACATAAGTTGACCTGGGAGATCGGAAAAATCTCCACACTTAACCCACCAGGCGGCAGCGACCGGGATTCGAACCCTCGACCTTCCGATTAAGAGGCCGACGTCTTACCACCCCGCCACAACGCCCGTCTAGACACACAGTACAAACACCCTTTCATTTAAACACTCACCGATTGAGAACATCCTAGGTGCCCTCCGTAAAGAGCGAACAATTTTCAAAGAATTTATTTTTGCGTGGTTTATCTTACCCCTGAGCCATCGTGAACCCGTGTGATCCAGTTTCCCTTTTTGAGTCACTTGAGAAAAAGTGACTCTATGTAATCGGTCAGTGTTAGTCTGTCCGGCCGGCCGGCCGTCCGGCCGGCCGGCCGGCCGTCCGTAGACACCACCTTAACGTTGGACTTTTCTCGGAAACTATCAAAGCGATCGGGCTCATATTTTGTTTAGTCGTGACCTCCAATGACCTCTACACTTTAACGATGGTTTCGTTGACCTTTGACCTTTTTCAAGGTCACAGGTCAGCGTCAAAGGAAAAATTAGACATTTTATATCTTTGACAAAGTATCTCGGAAACTATCAAAGCGATCGGGCTCATATTTTGTTTAGTCGTGACCTCCAATGACCTCTACACTTTAACGATGGTTTCGTTGACCTTTGACCTTTTTCAAGGTCACAGGTCAGCGTCAAAGGAAAAATTAGACATTTTATATCTTTGACAAAGTTCATCGGATGTGATTGAAACTTTGTAGGATTATTCTTTACATCAAAGTATTTACATCTGTAGCCTTTTACGAACGTTATCAGAAAAACAAGGGAGATAACTAGCCTTTTCTGTTCGGCAACACACAACTTAACGTTGGGCTTTTCTCGGAAACTATAAAAGTGACCGGGCTCAAATTTTATGTGAACGTGACTCATTGTGTTGTGAATAGCAATTTCTTCCTGTCCATCTGATGCCTCATATAATATTCAGAACTGCGAAAGTGACTCGATCGAGCGTTTGCTCTTCTTGTTCACAATGTAGTCGTCAGTTAGTAATTTGAATGCGACTCGATGTGAGCTTATCTGCAATAGCACGTTATTATGTACCTCTGACTATGCACGAAACAAACGGCTGTGGTTCACAAGAACTCTAGCGATGGCTTTTGACTGTTCAGAGGAACTGGCGATAGGCATAAACCGTCGTCTAACATCGAACGCAGAAGAAGAAGAAATAAATCGTCGTCTGCTACCAGAACCACTACCTTGCGTGACCCTGCTTCCGGGCTTTTCTTTTTTCAAACTTTCAAAACTTCGAATTGTACTGATCTTGTCTTGATGAAAAAAGAATTCTTTTATGATTTAAGAATGTTTGTGTAACAAGCTGTCAATTTATTATTTAGATTTTAAAAGTTAGGTTACGGTCGCATGCTTCGCGGAGACGAGCGTGACCCGCATCGGTCTTCGTGTTAGCCGAGATTATCTGAAGGTTGTCTCGGCGATGACTGTTCTTTTTGTTATATCTAGCGCCAAAACGCACCACGGTCCAAAAAGTGTCCGAGACAATCCGCAAAATTAATTCTTTAAAAATTGCTTGCTCTTTACGTAGGGCACCTAGGATGTTCCCGTTTGGTGAGCGTTCAAATGGAAGGGTGTTTGTACTGTGTGTAAAAGCCTGACAGTATCTGTGATGGTTTACGGGA
This sequence comes from Littorina saxatilis, assembly GCF_037325665.1. Classification (NCBI taxonomy): domain Eukaryota; kingdom Metazoa; phylum Mollusca; class Gastropoda; order Littorinimorpha; family Littorinidae; genus Littorina; species Littorina saxatilis. The sequence continues at coordinate 17,926,979 of NC_090259.1, forward strand.
GGCTTACTGTGCCTTTAACTGAGAAATGTTTACCATACAAAATGATTTCATTAATAAGAACTAGTTCCATACTTTTCTTTGGCCTGCAGATACAGACTTAGAAATACTTGCAAGGTTTTAAAGTACACGTCAACTTCGTAACATGGAAACCAAAGGTTGCAACATGGATTTGAACACTTACAATTAATTTAGTCAAGCTGTGGAACTCACAGAATGAAACTGAACGTAGTCCGCCGCTAGTGCAAAAGGCAGTGAAAGTGACGAGCCTGTTTGGCGCGGTAGCGGTTGCGCTGTGCTTCATAGCACGCTTTACTGTACCTCTCTTCGTTTTAACTTTCTGAGCGTGTTTTTAATCCAAACATATCATATCTATATGTTTTTGGAATCAGAAACCGACAAGGAATAAGATGAAAGTGTTTTTAAATTGATTTGGAAAATTTAATTTTGATCATAATTTTTATATTTTTAATTTTCAGAGCTTGTTTTTAATCCAAATATAACATATTTATATGTTTTTGCAATCAGGAAATGATGAAGAATAAGATGAACGTAAATTTGGATCGTTTTATATATATATATTTTTTTTTACAATTTTCAGATTTTTAATGACCATGTACCAAAGTCATTAATTAATTTTTAAGCCACCAAGCTGAAATACAATACCGAAGTCCGGCCTTCGTCGAAAATTGCTTGGCCAAAATTTCAATCAATTTGATTGAAAAATGAGGGTGTGACAGTGCCGCCTCAACTTTTACAAAAAGCCGGATATGACGTCATCAAAGGCATATATCAAAAAAATGAAAAATACATCCGGGGATATCATTCCCAGGAACTCTCATGTCAAATTTCATAAAGATCGGTCCAGTAGTTTAGTCTGAATCGCTCTACACACACACGCACAGACAGACAGACAGACAGACAGACAGACAGACACACACACACATACACACACACACACACACACACACACACACATACACACACACACACACACACACACACACACACACACACACACATACATACACCACGACCCTCGTCTCGATTCCCCCTCTACGTTAAAACATTTAGTCAAAACTTGACTAAATGTAAAAAAAGAAGAAGACACAAATATGAACATGTACTATATTTTTTGCTGCATGTCTCTATCATTATCTTACCGGAGTATTACTGAAAAAAGTATAGAGACTACATTGTGGTTACCATTTAATATACGTTAAAATTATTTAAAGGACTGAAAATGAATTTAACAACATTGAACACAGCTCTGGAGAATAACCCATTATATATTTTGCCTTGATGTTTAAATGCGGAATCATTTCACAAGTATTCCTCCGAAAACGGCGTATACCTGCCTAAATGGCGGGGTAAAAAACGGTCATACACGTAAAATTCCACTCGTGCAAAAAACAAGAGTGTACGTGGGAGTTTCAGCCCACGAACGCAGAAGAAGAAGAAGAAGAATTTCACAAGTAAATGTCAGATGTGCAAGACTGTTCACAGACTTATTCATATGTTTATTTTTACCTTAAATATCGATTCATTTACTCTTGGGTTTTTGTATTCATGTTCTCATTTTTATATATTTATATCTTTGTTTACGTACCTTATTTGGGTTTGATTTTGAATGAGTTTTAATTGTTTTGGGCAACAATGGATGTTGGGCTTGAATTTCAAGTGCTTCTGCGTCCTTGACATTGGTCCGCTCTATCTCTTCAAACATCGCCCTCGTGTAAAGAAAAACCCATCTATTTTTTTTTTAAAGCGTGTTTGATTTATTATTCGCTGCATACAATCGTTTTACACCCAAAAAACACCAGATATAGAACGATAACAAGCAAAATGATTATGGACACGTTCTAAAAAGAATAAGCAATACACATTTACGATTACAACATGGCGAACAAGTGATAGCATCCTCACTCAACTTTTATATGTCATTATCTTATTTTGTTATTTTTATTTTTTGTTAACATAAGTGGGAGGGAACATCTATTCTTCTTGTAATTCGGTAAGTTATTAACTTGAACACGATCTGAACTCAAACATATTCAGCCAAGCTAGCTGCTTTTGGTGCATAAAGTGGAAATTTTTCAATCAGAATTGAATGTTGTGTTAAATGAATTTATTTGATTGACAATGGAGTCAGACACGGAATGAAATCGCGGCAGTGAACACTCTCAACTGATGCAGACCTGTGCACACTCAAAACGCTCATCAGTAGTAAACAAACCAAATTTCAGTAGTTTGTAAAATGTTTCAGTAGTAAGCTGTAACGACAGTTCAAGACATAATTCTGCTCACAAAGCACACAATTTTACGATCTCCAGGTTGTCTTGAGAATAACTGGACTTCCAGCACTGCTGTGCCGTTTTCTTCTTCTCTGGTGACAATCAATCAATCAATCAATGAGTCTTATATCGCGCATATTCCGTGGGTACAGTTCTAGGCGCTCTGCAGTGATGCCGTGTGAGATGAAATTGTATACGGCCAGTAGATTGCAGCCATTTCGGCGCATATTTACCTTTCACGGCCTATTATTCCAAGTCACACGGGTATAGGTAGACAATTATTAACTGTGCCTAAGCAATTTTGCCAGGAAAGACCCTTTTGTCAATCGTGGGATCTTTAACGTGCACACCCAATGTAGTGTACACGGGGGGAGGTTCGGACACCGAAGAGAGTCTGCACACAAAGTTGACTCTGTGAAATAAATTTCCGCCGAACCTGGGATCGAACTCACGCTGACAGCGGCCAACTGAATACAAATCCAGCGCGCTACCAACTGAGCTATATCCCCGCCCCGTGACAGAGCTGGTGTCTCCTCTTCACTATCTGAACCTCGCACTCTTTTTATATTTAGTCAAGTTTTGACTAAATATTTTAACATCGAGGGGGAATCGAAACGAGGGTCGTGGTGTATGTGCGTATGTGTGTGTGTGCGTGCGTGTGTGTGTGTGTGTAGAGCGATTCAGACTAAACTACTGGACCGATCTTTATGAAATTTGACATGAGAGTTCCTGGGTATGAAATCCCCGAACGTTTTTTTCATTTTTTTGATAAATGTCTTTGATGACGTCATATCCGGCTTTTCGTGAAAGTTGAGGCGGCACTGTCACGCCCTCAGTTTTCAACCAAATTGGTTGAAATTTTGGTCAAGTACTCTTCGACGAAGCCCGGGGTTCGGTATTGCATTTCAGCTTGGTGGCTTAAAATTTAATTAATGACTTTGGTCATTAAAAATCTGAAAATTGTAAAAAAAAATAAAAATTTATAAAACGATCCAAATTTACGTTTATCTTATTCTCCATCATTTGCTGATTCCAAAAACATATAAATATGTTATATTCGGATTAAAAACAAGCTCTGAAAATTAAATATATAAAAATTATTATCAAATTTTTTTTTTCGAAATCAATTTAAAAGCACTTTCATCTTATTCCTTGTCGGTTCCTGATTCCAAAAATATATAGATATGATATGTTTGGATTAAAAACACGCTCAGAAAGTTAAAACAAAGAGAGGTACAGAAAAGCGTGCTATCCTTCTTAGCGCAACGAATACCCCGCTCTTCTTGTCAATTCCACGTGCACTGCCTTTGCCACGGGCGGTGGAGTGACGATGCTACGAGTATACGGTCTTGCTGCGTTGCGTTGCGTTCAGTTTCATTCTGTGAGTTCGACAGCTACTTGACTAAATATTGTATTTTCGCCTTACGCGACTTGTTTTTCTTTTCCATGTTTCACTTCAATTACAAGTTGCCACGCAGACGCTGGACGAACTAAGTCTAAGAACAAAGACTCAATGCTGAGAACACGCGCGCTTCCGGTAAATTGAAAACGTCTTTTCAGCGCAACGGCCAACGAATTGGTCAAAACATCTTAAAACAGAAAAAAAAGTACAAACATTTTGTTTTGGAGTAAAACATCGGAATTTCGGAATTTTGATTAAAAATCCGTAGTACCGTATTCTGCATATAAAAATCGGAGAAATTACGGAGAAACCGTAGATGTGCATAGGTCTGCTGATGTATTCCATGTTTCAACACCCTTTTAAGTAAGGCACAAAAAAAAGTCTGTTTACGGTAACATAGGCAAAAAAAATAGGGTCGGTAGGTCGGGATATTTTTATTTTTTTTGGTCTCCAAAAAAACATATTTTTAAGTTATTTTGCCAAAAAACAACGACTTTTTTAAATTTTTTTCTCCCCAAATGCCAAAACAAAGTCTAGGGTCGCGCGAAAAAATAGGGTCGGTCGGGATACCGTAAACAGACTAATTTTGTTTGGGGCCTAAGTAAACCGTGTTGAACACAGTGCGACATAGTACATTGTTCTACTAGCAAAACTAGCACACAAGGTAAACACCATGTGTTCAGAACAAATTCATTTCACACAAAAGTCGATTCTGCACCCAAAACAGCCAATTGATATTTGGCATGTTACACAATAAAAGAATTTCCTCACTCGGCCTAGACAGCTTGGTGGAGCTTTACATTATGGCCCCATTTCCACTTATGTCAAACAAATTATGACATAGTATGAACGTTTAGTGATGATGCTATCACTTGTTCGCCATGTTGTAATCGTAAATGTTTATTGCTTATTATCTTTACAACGTGTCCAAAATTATTTTGCTTGTTATCGTCCTTTATCACACATACGTGAGAGAGACCACTCATGAGATAACAATATCGTTCAATTCACACATTAGTATATCATGTAAATGAGGTCGTGTCAAACAAGTCTGGCAGAGACCTGGTTTTCCATTGCTTATGATGCCACAGTCACCGAGACAAACGTCATTCTAGAAGTAGAAACACTGTTGTACCTGCTGTTTCCCCTGTAAGAATTTTTATAACTAACACTTCACGCTATACTTTCTAGGGTGACGTATCTTTGCTTTGACGTCAATGATTACACGAGGCTTTGGTCGAGGTTCCGTAAGAAGCGTCTCCAATTTGGACGCGTCGACTCCGGGGTGTGACTCCGGGGAGTAAGCGAGAGTTATACGGAACCAATCTCCTGGCACCTGAGAGATTATTTTTGAGTTTTGTCGGAAGAATTTGTGTTGTTGTTCTGAGCGTCGGAAGGAACAACACAACGCTCTGACCCCCGTTTCTTTCAGGCAAGCATTACTTGCGTCTAGCATCTCGCACAGCAGGACAGCGAGAGTGTACGTACGTGTATGAAACGGTTTGATGGCTAGCTACGCAGAAGTTAAACACCATTAGTTGATACCGAAAAGATCGTCTGCACTTGTCGGTAAACAGCCATGAGCAGCCAATCGGATTGGCAAATGTGCGGCCTCAATTTCTTTCTTGCGTAGCGAGCACCTCCTAGGCATGCTCGCCAAATCCTAGCGTTCCTCGAGGCGAGAAAAGCCCAAGAAATGGTTACTTCCTCGCCCCACTCGCCAATTCTCGCGTCAAAAAAACGGAGGACAGCTTTGTGAAAGGCATCCTTGCATTTTGTCCAACAAGTTGGAGTGGTCTATTCAGGCTATTATGGTAAAGACGGCGTCGTCGTGTCCATTGACTGGAATTGAAACCAACCGCGGAGACTTAGTGCTTGTATTGTGTGTGTGTACACAACTGCTCTTTGGTTGTGGATTGTTAGTGTTTGTGTTTTTGTGTGTGTACAACTGCCCTTTGGTCGTGCATATTTAGTGTTTGTGTTTGTTGGTGTGTACACAACTGATCTTTCCTGCGGCGGTGAGTTCACACTGCTGTCCGAGCTGGTACAACAAGCCGGTACTTGTACCTCCCTTCTCCACGCGACGCAACACGGACCCCCCCGGTGTCTCAGTTAAAGGCCCCAGGTACCGTTAGGTAGCTCCGTGCGGCTTTCTATTGACCGCAGTCATCCAACGACAGCTGTTGTGAACACATCACCAGCCCCCAGTCAAGTCGACCCGAGGCAAAACATTAAGTTCTTCTTTTTTTCTGGGAGAAATGATTGCTTGTTTCTCATAAAAAGCGAGTGCTTATTTGTTTGCACATGGAAACAGAAAGATTGCTCGAGCTCTTGCTTTTCTCATTAACAAAACACGAGCGCTTGATTTTCTTATAAAAAAACCGAGCGCTTACTTTTCTCATGAAAACGAGTGCGAGCTTTTCTCACGAAAAACGAGTGCTTGCTTTTCTCATGACAACGTGTGCTAGCTTTTCTCATGAAAAACGAGTGCTTGCTTTTCTCACGAAAAACGAGTGCTTGCTTTTCTCATGAAAACGAGTTGTAGCTTTTCTCACGAAAAACGAGTGCTTGCTTTTCTCATGACAACGTGTGCTAGCTTTTCTCATGAAAAACGAGTGCTTGCTTTTCTCATGAAAAACGAGTGCTTGCTTTTCTCATGAAAAACGAGTGCTTGCTTTTCTCATGAAAAACGAGTGCTTGCTTTTCTCATGAAAAACGAGTGCTTGCTTTTGTCATGAAAAACGAGTGGTTGCTCTTCTCATGAAAACCGAGGGCTTGCTCTTCTCATGAAAAAAAGACTGCTTGCTCTTCTCATGAAAAACGAGTGCTTGCTCTTCTCATGAAAAACGAATGCTAGCTTTTCTTATGAAAAACGAGTATTAGCTTTTTTCATGAAAAACGAGTGCTAGCTTTTCTCATGAAAAACGAGTGCTAGCGTTTCTCATGAAAACCGAGTGCTATCTTTTCTCATGAAAACCGAGTGCTAGCTTTTCTCATGAAAAACGAGTGCTAGCTTTTCTCATGAAAAACGAGTGCTAGCTTTTCTCATAAAAAAAACGAGTGCTAGCTTTTCTTATGAAAAACGAGTACTAGCTTTTTCCGTGAAAAACGAGTGCTTGCATGCGTATTAGCACTTGGAAAACACATGATTGTTGGCGTAATTTACGATTATACACTCATAGACCGACCTAATACCACTGAGAGCTTACATGACATTACAGCGCAAGATAAAGTCTCTGAACAAACTGTTGTTCGATGAAGAACAATAGTTAAGCGTAATGCGCACAATGCGTGAACGTGGTGCGGACTTGAGGCAGAAGCTGAAGAGGATCTCATGTCTGACGTGACACAATCACGGCGTGGGATCTCGCAGAGTCAAGGAGCGACAGATGACGTCATCAGCCCGGAACAAGGGGTGACAACTCCATGCTCCCTTCGTCACACGCAGGTGAGTTGTCTGTCTTGGCGGACCGCATGCAGATAGGTTGTGTCCGTTAGGTGGGGTAGTCAAGACAAGGCATTACACAGTTCTGCTGGCTATTATGCTGTCTGTGCAGGGGGTTGCTTACGGAACAGGTATTATTCTGGAGATAAAAGGTGGAGGAGGGGGGGGGGGGGGGAGGAAGAAGGGCAGGTGTCTAAAGGAAGAAGCATGAAACTAGAGCTACGTTTTGTCATTTACTAGCAATGCGTTTTTGTTTCTTCATGCCTGTCTGTCTGTCTGTCTGTCTGTCCGAAATGTTTGTCTGTCTGTCTGTCTGTCTGTCTGTCTGTCTGTCTGTCTGTCTGCCTGTATGTCTGTCTGTCCGAGGCTGTATGTATGTCTGTCTGTTTGTCCGAGGCTGTCTGTCTGTCTGTATGTATGTCTGTCCGAGGCTGTCTGTCTGTCTGTCTGTCTGTCTGTCTGTCTGTGTGTCCGTCTGTCTGTCTGCCTGTCTGTCTGTCTGATGCCTGCCTGTCTGCCTGCCTGCCTGCCTGCCTGCCTGCCTGCCTGCCTGCCAGTCTGTCTGTCTGTCTGTCGTTGTCCTTCTTTTGTGATTAAAAGTATTCCGTTAAGCCCCGTTATATTGCCTGAATTAGATGTTGTATCGCACGTGACTGGAATGATTATAACAAGATGCGTAAAGGAAAATTAATACATTTTAGTCAAACTGTCGAACTGTCATGGCTTTGTAAACTTGTATTTGAATAAAACACTGTTTAAACCAAACTGTCAAACTCACATAATGAAATCGAACGCACTACTTTTTTTTCTTTCTCAAAGACAAGGTTCAAGGTAAGTTAAGTTGATAACTGACCCTATGCTCCCGTTCACTTCGTATGAATTTGTAAAGCAATTTAAAGTAGCGTTTATTTCAAGTGTGACTGACATTATGTTGTAGTCTGGCTCCGAAATGCATTGTTGACCAATCGCCGAAAAGGCGTTGGTGGCATGGCATGAAAGGATTACCCTACCCAGGATTCCAAACGTATTTGGAGATAGGAAATAGGAACTTGGTTTAAACAGTGTTTTATTCAAATACAACTTTACAAAGCCATGAAAAATATTTTTTTAATAAAGGAGCACAACAAGATAAACTTAGGAACTTGTGGATAATATACCTGTGATCTAGCCAGATTCCGATCTCAGCCATGACACTGTTATAAAAGCAGACGGCCGAGAATGCCTTTCACGGGACTTGTGATCCTAAGGTCGCAGGTTCGACTCCGGGCCGCGCGGGACTTTGATTTACTGTTCCCGTTACGTTTTTGTCAAGCACTTGACATCACATATCCTCGGCAAACAACAGCAGACATACGTACGTATGCTGTTGCTGAAAAGTCTGTAGCTACCCTGTACTGCTGTAACCTTCTTTTCAGGCCAGAAACCGCCTTGATCCACAGTTCCCGTTACGTTTTGGTCAAGCACTTGACATCACATATCCGCGGCAAACGCCAGCAGACATATGCTGTTGTTGGAAAGACTGTAGCTACCCTGGGTGTGTCGGTGTCGTTACAGTATAATGGTCAAGCGGCGGTCAGCTGTGAAAGTTGGCCAGTGCTGACAAAGACAGGGGCGCAGGGACTTGGTGGTGGTCTGTTAGGGTGCTAAACACCACACACAACAGCCGCCAACTGCTATACCCGTCACGCGCGGCGTCTTTGAAGTCAGCAGGTAGCGCAGGTATTGCCACCTGTTTGACAGCACAGGTGAGGCCTTCTCTTTTGATGCCCTGCCGTGCACCCAGATGCTGATCATTGCGCCTTGCCGTGCCGAATGTTCGCTGTGCTATTTGCTGCTGTCTTTTGCAGGCTCACATCAGGGAGAAAGGGGGGGGGGGGGGGGGGTATGAGGGGAGGGATTTCTGCCGGAGGCCAGCCAGCGTCTTATCCACTATAGGCCATTGCGCTCGTCACAAGACTTCTGGATTTGTAATAAAGTTCCAGAAAAATGGTCCGAGGAAAACTTTCTTCAATTTCAATATCGTGACATAATTATGTACAATATTTGACATTTATGATTCGTACACAAGCAGAATTATCAATCAATCAATCAATCAATATGAGGCTTATATCGCGCGTATTCCGTGTACAGTTCTAAGCGCAGGGATTTATTTTTTTCATTTTTTCTTTTTTATGCAATTTATATCGCGCACATATTCAAGGCGCAGGGATCTATTTATGCCGTGGGAGATGGAATTTTTTGACACAATACATCACGCATTCACATCGGCCAGCAGATCGCAGCCATTTCGGCGCATATCCTACTTTTCGCGGCCTATTATTCCAAGTCACACGGGTATTTTGGTGGACATTTTTTATCTATGCCTATACAATTTTGCCAGGAAAGACCCTTTTGTCAATCGTGGGATCTTTAACGTGCACACCCCAATGTAGGGACCTCGGTTTTTCGTCTCATCCGAAAGACTAGCACTTGAACCCACCACCTAGGTTAGGAAAGGGGGGAGAAAATTGCTAACGCCCTGACCCAGGGTCGAACTCGCAACCTCTCGCTTCCGAGCTCAAGTGCGTTACCACTCGGCCACCCAGTCCTTTATGCTTATATACTAGTACTAAAAAGTTAAGCGACCCTGATATTTAATCTAAAATGTTATATTTAGAAATTCATGAAAATATTTAGAAATTTATCAGCATTAATTGAACTGCTAGACTAACTTTATTTGTAATTTGAGTAGTCAGGCATGGTCCTGTGTTACTTTTTTTTGACAGAGACCAGTTTGCGTTGTCTCGGTTAAATGGTTTTGTCTGTCCCAGGATTTACTTTACTTAAAAAAAAAACCCAGTGTGTTCAGTAATTTTCATTCTGATTGACTGAATGTTCTGATGTCGCTTTACGCGACTTGTTTTCTTCTTTTGTGTTCCGGTTGCCATGCTAGACTTGTCAAGGTTGTTGATCATCCTGAACTCAGGTCAAAATGAGTTCGGCTCATTCTCTCCCTGACCGGACGCGACAGTCCTACGCGAATCTAACAAAACTAGGAATACAGAGTTATCTCCCATATGTTTTTCGCGAGCACTGATCTAAATTTGAGATCAGTGTTCGCGAGACGAAAATGATTGCAGATTGGCCGACTTCGACAGTGATCTCCGTTCTGTTCTTCACAGTTATGATAAAGACATCGTTCTAAGGTCAAAACAAGTCGAAATTTTGGGACTGCTGCCAGAAGGAGACCGTAATATATGGTTTCATAACCTTCGTGGTTGAAAACGACGTTAAACACCAAATAAAGAAAGAAAGAATATGGTTTCATCACTGTCAACTGGTTACAAAAAAAATCGTCTGCTCCAGTGAGCGCCGAACCCAAACGGTTGATTATCACGTGACACTTTTGCCATATTTAGAGTTGTTTGCACAGTAAATACAGCCGCGAAAAATAGCTCGCTTGAAACTGTCTTACATATCAATTCTTTTGTAATTTAAAAATTACAAAACACCATGAAAAATCACTATTGACGATCGCGAATCTGCTTATATCAATAATACATTACAAAAAGCTCTAAATATGTAAAAAAAAAAAAAAAAAAAAAAAAAAAAAAAAAAAATCGGTTTCCTTGCCAGACAAGGAATACATTGACAAGGAAACTCAAGGCATCCTGTCAGGGAGAGAATGAGCCGAACTCATTTTGATGTGATGACGTCTTCAGTTCGCCGCAGGGAGCGCGACTTGTTTTAATTATTTACCATACTACAGACATAATGTATATATTATGTTCACTGGTATTACGACTCAGTATAAATTATATATTGGTTTAAACAAAACTTTATTCAATTTTAATCATGACAAGAACAATGCATGGATGATTACATACTCAAGCATATAATGCTTATTTTAAGCAATCATAGTAATTACAAAACAAAGGTTAGCATGATGGCGGAATAAGTACATTAGCTCATTTCAGGAAACGAAAAACAAAACAAAAGACAAAACAGATACACAAACAAGCAGAAAATGGGAAGGGGTTGATGATACAGGAGGTGGGGAAAGGGCAGCTAGCTAGTAGCTAGCTTGAGGGAAAAAGAAGAAGAAGAAGACTTGGAGCGCCAATATTTGAGGGGATGTTTTCAATTGTAATAAGTGCACATAATAAGACACTCGCACAAAGTTAATGCGTATTGTGATCAGAGGAAAAGTCACTACATTGCGCATAAATCGAGACATAATTGATAAGTCGGAAAACAACAAAAGAACATGAGAGAGGTTATGGGGAAAAATTTGTCAGGCAGCATGTCGCATGACAGTGTCTAATAAATGTAATGAGTGAAGTATAGAGGCTCATTTACGGAACCTGCCCCTCTGTCTAATATAGTCTTGTACAGTTATGAATATGGTCTGGTTGACATTTCGTGAATATTGCGGGATGCCTTTCAATAATATTTCGATATACTTATAATCATTTGTCAAATTATCAATGGACAATAATCTTATATCTCTATACAAGGGACAATGCAATAAGTAATGTTCAGCAGTCTCGCTGGGATAACCACACTCGCATTGAGAGCAATCCTTTAGGTGCCGCTTGCATAAATCAAAATTATATATTCAGATGGTAATTCATCTAGTGTTCTTCACAAACACGACCAGGATTCGTTAGGCAATCAAATGGAAAGGTGTTTTTTCTTAGAACTAAATTTTGATTATTATTTTGTGTTCATCTCTGACTTTTTTTTGCCTATTATGTATTTGTCTGCCATTTGCTTAATTGATTTTGACTTAACATGTGTTTGAAGACACCACCATAACCCATAGGCTTGTTTCATGTCTTCATATTTATAAAAATATGTACATTTCCTTTATAAGTTAAAGGAAATAAAACATTGTTTAAAAGAGAAAAAGACAAAATAATTAAAATAAATTAAAAAAAAGAAGAAAAAGGAAAACAAAAAGAAAGAAATGGAACCCAGGCACATTGCAAGAATAACAACATTCCGCTCCTGAGACGGAGCTGATGTAGGTTAATTATACCACATCGCAACCCGGGCCAGTATAATACATCGTTCTCTCAGCGCACTAACTCAATTTGAATGTCTTGGCAAGAGAAACGCAGCAGCAGAACTATCTGAATTCAACGCTGTGACCTGTGTTTACGCTGCAATGTTTGAAAATGTTGGGGTGAACAAGATTCACTGACGGTATAAGCGCGGTGAGGCGGAGACTGCTTTTCAAAGAGCACTGTCGTTTTTATTCCCGTCTGTGTGCGTGTCGAAGGGGAAGACATAAAGACCGGAGCGGGAGTGTATTGATGGCTCGCCAAGATGTTTTCAGCGGCCGCTGAGGTGGCCCCCGTCTCATCAGACAGCTTTGTGACCCATAGACCTCCCTCGATGACCGCCCCAACACTGGACACTATAACCAAGCACAGATACCTTGCACCGGGCACAATGACGCTTCTGTAATTAGTTTTATGTGACTGCCATTTTAATACGTTTTGTCTGTGGGCCTAAGATCCTCAAAGTTTCAAAGCAATCAACAAGGCCCTTGCTGAAATACAGCGCTTTTTTGGGGTCATGATACCTCTCACAATTGACGCAAAAACCTCCCGATTTCAACCACTCATGCGATCAACACCTGCATCAGTAGAAATACGAGAAATACGCTAGATATGGAAACCAAACAAACTGTTCAGTCTTGATAGATAATTGGTTTGACTTTTTCCTCGTGTGTCAAAGTTGGCAAGCTATGTCTTTTCTGAGTTTTTGTCGATTTGTTAATAGTTTACTTATGTTTTTGTCAGGTCGACATTGGGGGTACCACTATTTGGAAGGCGACGAAATCTTTGATCCGAAAAGTGTACAAGTTGAGTGCCTTTCATGGCATTGAAAGTTTGAATGAAATGACACGGGAATGGATGTTTTGGTTGGGGTGCGGAAATTGGTGCAATAATTTGTGCGGCGTCGTACTGCGTATATTAAGACCTGCCTTAACATGTATGCTTGTGACAAATGGCAAATCCCTTGATGATTTTACAAATCTGTTTTACTGACGTATGCATAAAACTCGCTAACTGTTTTCACACAACACGAAACCATCACCGCTGAGCTAACTTGGTTTTTCTGTCCCAAGAACTAGAGTCTATTTCAGTATTTGGGACATGACGTGGTTTTATGCTAGGAGAAACCATCACAGTGGAGCTGTTGACCTGTGACCTGCGACCCCCTGTGACCTCTGGCCTGATAGAATTGACCCGCCTTCACGTCTCATCAGCTGCCGCTCATCTAATTAACTGAGGGCGCCCCCTCCCCTCCCCAGTCGTTTCGCTTCGTTACCCCCGCGATCCCACGCTCACAAGGCCCGCTGCTTCGATTACACTCCTTCAGTACTGCTGTAAACACAGACAGACAGATGATTTTTTTGAACGGCTTAAAGACTTAAAGGGACACTCATGGCGCAAAAGACAACACACCCTACGTACGGAGGGGTTTTGCGGCCAGCGCAGCAAAGAAATAGAGGGAATTTTTTCCCCGGCTCGCGCGGCAGCAAGCACTATAATTATGTCTCTATACTGAACAAACAAACAACAACAGAAACCGGGTCTCAAATTTCCCAGTCAGCTACACAGTTCGGGTAGTTATATTACATTATATTGCTATTTCATATGTTACGTGGATTTCCATTGGTCAATTGGGCAAAACTGAGCTCATTGTAAAAGTGATATCGACGACATTTTCGTCGATATCAGTTTTGATATCGACGACCTCTTTATTGCTTCCCCACTTCAAAAATAAAAACACCTAAATTTAAAAACAAAAAAATATATATGAAAATGTAATGATCCCAGAATTTAGTTGAGCAAGTGACTAAAGACTTTTTGAAAGAAAAGACATTTTGAAATACTGAAAAGTACAAGAAAAGAGTGAACAAAAAGAAATAATAATCAGAGGGAGGGATATGGAACAGCCAAAACTGAGACAAATACTTTTGTAATTTCTTTACAGTAAATACAAAATGTCCAGAGAATTAGCAATATATCTAACATTGACTGACTGTGTGATGATATCTTCTGTTATTGGTCTGTTTCGACAGTGATATCAAAATCGAGACCGGATTTTGATATCACTGTCTCAACAGACCATAGCAGAAGATATCATCACACAGTCCGTCAATATTGGGTAATATGTCACGGGGTTTAGTTACATGTATATGTCATAGGTAGTTATATTACATGTATATGTTATGGGTAGTTATATTAATAATAATAATAATAATAATAATAATAAATGAGCATTTATATAGCGCAACATCATAACTTTACAATTATGCTCTTTGCGCTTGACACATTTAAAATTAAAACACGGTTATACAAGCATTTACATCCACATTCATAGTCAACAACGCCTAATTAAAAGCATACACCATCAAAGATACATTACAAAAGATTCTTCCACTAACTAAATAATAAAAACATGAATAAAATAGGTAGTGAAAAATCACTAAAACAACAAATAACAACAAATAACACTAAAATTAAAACACAGTTATACAGTTATATATTGCATGTAACGGGTAGTTATATTACATGTTTATGTCACGGGTAGTTATATTGCATGTTTATGTCACGGGGAGTTATATTACATGTACATGTCACGGGTAGTTGTATTACATAATATGTCACGGGTAGTTATATTACATGGATATGTCACGGGTAGTTATATTACATGTATATGTCACGGGTAGTTATATTACATGTTTGTGTCACGGGTAGTTAAATTACATGTTTATGTCACGGGTAGTTATATTTCATGTTTATGTCACGGGTAGTTAAATTACATGTTTATGTCACGGGTAGTTATATTACATGTATATGTCACGGGTAGTTAAATCACATGGTTATGTCACGGGTAGTTAAATCACATGGTTATGTCACGGGTAGTTATATTTCATGTTTATGTCACGGGTAGTTAAATTACATGTTTATGTCACGGGTAGTTATATTACATGTATATGTCACGGGTAGTTAAATCACATGGTTATGTCACAGGTAGTTATATTACATGCATATACAAGGCTGTCGTCAGCAAGACTGAGACTGGTCTTTTTTGCACAGAATCAAATGACGACATTTATAACAAATGACGTCATTATCAAGATTGGTACACAACGTATTATTGTGCATAATTTCTTTGTGGTCCGTTGTGTTTTCGTAAAGATACAGTGTATTTAGTCATGTAAGCGAGAGACACTGGCCTAAAAAATGGCGGCAAAAAGCACATTTTCAGAGAAGGATTTTCGATCCTACATCAAATAAGAACGGCACTTGGTAAAACGGCCGGTGACATACTTGAAGAGCTGAGAACTGTAAGCCCAGGCACAGCACCATCTCGCGCGACAGTTTTTCGGTGGGCAAAGCATTTCTCAACAGGGAAAACGTCTGTGGAAGATGCAAGGGGAAAAGTGAAGAAACCACCTGTAACCGACAATAAAATGGTGTCCCATGTGCAACGGTTAGTTGATGAAGATCCCCGAGTGAGCAGTCATTTTATCGCCGAAACACTGGACATTTCGTCGTCGTCTGTCTTGAGAGTTTTAAAACACAAACTTGGATACACAAAGGTGTGCGCGCGATGGGTACCACATTTCCTCACTGAAGAGAACAAGAGGTGTAGGGTTACGTTTGCCCAACGGCTACTCAAGATATACGACGGATGTGATCAACAACGCTTGGATGAGATCGTGACTGGAGACGAAACTTGGGTGTACTTCTTTGAGCCAAAAAGAAAAGCTCAAAACAAAGCATGGATAAAAAAAAGGTGCCAATGCCCCTCGGATCGTGCGAAAAAGTCGCTCCGGCAGGAAGGTTTTATACACAATATTTTATAACACAAAGGGCGTCATTTTTCAAAAACCACGCGAAAAAGGCAGAAGCATCACTGGGGTGTACTACAAGGAAAAAGTTCTTGCTGGCATCGTTCGTTACTACAAGAGAGCCAGACCAACTACAGGATTGAAAGGGATCAAATTACTTCATGATAACGCACCTGCTCACAAATCCAAGGTGGTGAAAGAGTACCTGGAGGAAGAAAACTTTGAAACTTTGCCACATCCTCCCTACTCTCCTGATCTTGCACCCTGTGACTTTTTTTTGTTTCCTCATCTGAAAAGACAATTGGCTGGGCGTCGATTTGACAGTCGATCAGCCCTCGGATCGGCTGTTTTCCAGTGTCTGAACCAGGTGCCAAAAAACGGCTTCAAACGGTCATTTCTTGACTGGGTCCAACGACTTAAACTGTGTGTAGCCGCTAAGGGAGAATACTTCGAGGGTTTGAAATAAAAAACAACTGCATCATCTAAAGATTTCCCGGTTTTTGAGACCAGTCTCAGTCTTGGTGACGACAACCTTGTATGTCACCACACATCCGGAATGTCTTCAAATGAGTGTTTGAACGTTCTATCATTTCAAATGTTTGGGTCATCTTTCCAGACTGTCATTTTTCGTAGGCTTTGTTTTTATACCCGTCCTGGACATAACAGACTAAACCATCATATGGCCACAAAGCTGAAGCTAGTTCCCTCCCCCCTAAGTCCGTGTGGCAAGAATCAGACAGCAGAGCACATCCTGCAGGCTTGTCCATACCACAGTGCTCTGAGGGACACCACCTGGCCAGAGGAGACAGCGCTACAAAAGAAGCAAAACGGCCCCAAAGAGGACTCGGAGAGGACAGCACGTTTCGCCCTGCAGTCCGGACTGACGATCTAACAGCGAACAACAAGAGGAAAGAGATACCCGTCCTACTTTTTCGCACATGAGAAGGGGTGAAACTTGTACCAATTTGCTTGATGATTACAGATTTGAGTACATGTACCAAAAATGTGCACGGGTTTCGTCTGTTTCCGGTAAGGATGATTGTCGTAATTAAAAAAAACAATTCTATGAAAAGAATCGGGACTCTCAACGCAGAAAAGTGTTCTTTCTTTCTTTATTTGGTGTTTAACGTCGTTTTCAACTATTCAAGGTTATATCGCGACGGGGAAAGGGGGGAGATTGGATAGAGCCACTTGTCAATTGTTTCTTGTTCACAAAAGCACAAATCAAAAATTTGCTCCAGGTGCTTGCAACGTAGTACAATATATGACCTTACAGAGAGAATGCAAGTTTCCAGTACAA
Source organism: Littorina saxatilis (assembly GCF_037325665.1). Lineage (NCBI taxonomy): Eukaryota > Metazoa > Mollusca > Gastropoda > Littorinimorpha > Littorinidae > Littorina > Littorina saxatilis. The sequence continues at coordinate 17,944,274 of NC_090259.1, forward strand.
AGGACTTAACATTTCTTACATACTGCTTGACTAAAATCTTTACAAAAATGGACTATATTCTATACAAGAAACACTTAACAAGGGTAAAAGGAGAAACAGAATCCGTTAGTCGCCTCTTACGACATGCTGGGGAGCATCGGGTAAATTCTTCCCCCTAACCCGCGGGGGGTGCAGAAAAGTGTATCGACCGCTATACTGTTACGAAAATCACCGCTTCAGCAAACCTGGTGTTCGAGAACTAATCTGTTTGTTTGTCATAGTGGGTTTTAAAAGTAGAAGCATTATGGCAATGATAAATATAAGAGGGCATAAATTATAAAAAAAAAACACACCAGCGTCACAGTTTCTGAGCGAACCGGGGACCTAGACATGTGGAGACGGCCTGACGATCGACTCCAATCAGCTAAATACAATGTCTGACGGTACCCATGATGACGATTTGGGTGAACGTTGCGGTGTCACGTGGTCAGACCAGGACGTCATCACGGTGTCCGCAGTTACAGTGGAACCCCTCATTTAAGACCCCCAATTTAAGACTCCCTCCTTTTTAAGACCTTGTTTTCTCAGACTTTCTGTTCATATAACCCCAGTAAAATTACCCTCATTTTCCATAAAACTCCCTCCTTTTCAAGTTAAGACCCGATTTTCTCAGATTTTTGGAGGTCTTGAAAGTGGTGTTGCAAGGACTGTAGTTGTCGAGTCCGCGGGGCTAACGCTTTCTCTGCCCCTGGGGCCGGAAACAGGGGCAGAGCACAGTTCTTCTTAGTGCGGCGGCCGGCACGCGACCGCATCTTGCGCAGAGTGAAAATTAATATTCTTACGCCTCCGTGTGGGGCGGAAGCCGTCGACGTGTCCTGGTTGTTGAAGGTTTTTTTTGTCGCATGCGGTTTTGAGTCAGATTGTCACAAAGTGTGATCGACAAGAAGAAGAAGAAGAAGAATCAGATTGTCTCGGCCCTTCGAGTCTCTTGACCTTCTTGAGCTCGCCGCTTCGCCGTCGTCTTTGTGGGGCGGCGAGTCGCGTGGCGCCTGTGTCAATGACGGCCAAAACGACAACATGGCCGCTCGACTCTCTCCGCGCTGTTTACCCTCGGTCACGTGGCAGTCACGTGGCGGTCACGCTGAGCGCCTCGCCCTCTCATTGCTCATGCCGCTGCGCACACAGACAAGCGTCACAATGGGTCAGAAACCAGACCGGGGCTCGGGACGCACACAGGAAGGGAGCGGCCCTTTACCCCCCCCCCCTCCCCGTCTTTTACAAACTCTCTCTGTGTCTCCTCAACGTGAATAGACTTTTCCACACCAAGACGTTTTTTTCTGTTAGGTCTCCGGCGTTGCTCTGAACAGAGAAAGGCAACGCGGGAATCGCCTCAGTCGTGATCCGTTGCACATGCATCACGCCGATATAATATCTTTGATGTACAGTCATGTAGTATAGCTGATGGGGTCTATGTCGACCAAAAGAGTGGGATTCCCTGTAGGTGGAGTTCCTGGAGGGGGATTCCCTGTATACAGGGAATCCCACTGGGTGGAGTTTTTCAATAAAACTTGCAAACCATACTCGAATTTCTAAGAAATATCAAAAAAGATTGAAAAACATCAAATTCTACCGATGTCGCCAAGCATCACGTGACTTTCAGCGATATCAGCGACACGCTACAGGAACTAAATCCTGTGGTATTTCCTGTATACAGGGAATCCCCCTCCAGGAACTCCACCTACAGGGAATCCCACTCTTTTGGTCGACATAGACCCCATCAGCTGTAGTATACCGTACCGATCGACAGCTAAAAAGACAGTAAAAGTAAACGTTACATTATAGACTTTTTACGAGATTTAAGACTGGTTCTCGGGTGCGTATTCACTAGTGTGTGTGTGTGTGTGTGTGTGTGTGACGGTGTGTGTTTGTGTGTGAGTGTGTCACGTGTGTGTGTCAGTGTGTGTGTGTATGTGTGTGTGTGTGTGTGAGAGAGAGAGAGAGAGAGAGAGAGAGAGAGAGAGAGAGAGAGAGAGAGAGAGAGAGAGAGAGAGAGAGAGACTCAGAGAGAACAAGAGAAAAAGAGAGGGGGGAGAGATCGAAGCCGAGAGGGAGACCAGTCGCTAGCCCAATTGCTAGCTGTAGGGACAGCACTGTGTTATTTGTGAAGCAGACGTCTGATTTTCCTTGATCGCCACCGTGCTTTGCATGATTAGATTAGGGAGCCTAATTGAGGAGAAATGGAAAAGTCAAGAGACTGAATACTGATGTAGCGACCTCTGGCCGCACAGCGGGCGAGTTTTGATAAGGGTAATTTGTCCAATCACGACTCGTCGCAGTCAGCTGACTAACACAATCACTGTCACTGTCTTGGTCGTCAAGGCAACGCACGCGGCAACAAATAAGATTGTGTTTCTTATTGATGCCAATCAATCGCGAGAGCGCCTTCATCCGCTGCCGGCAAAAAAAAGCCCTGAAAAGGGGGGTCTCTACTCAGTCGGAGCGAGAAAAGAATAGAGCTTAAACGAGCAGAGGCAAGTGTATTTTTTCCTTTCCCGAAACTTCTTCCTTCCTTCCTGTGGCCGCTCGGGCGGGCGGGCGGGCGAGAGAGAGAGAGACTGAGACAGACAGAGAGACAGAGACAGACAGAGAGAGAGAGAGAGAGAGCGAGAGAGAGAAAGAGAGAGAGACAGAGAGACAGAGAGAGACAGCGACAGAGAGAGACAGAGAGAGACAGAGAGAGAGTGAGAGAGAGAGAGAGAGTGAGAGAGCGAGAGGGGGGAAGCGTAAAGAGAAAGAGAGAGAGAGAGAGAGAGAGAGAGAGAGAGACAGAGAGAGAGAGGGAGACAGAGAGAGAGAGAGAACTGAGATAGCGAGAGAGACAGAGAGAGAGTGAAAGATAGCGAGAGAGAGAGAGAGAGAGAATTGAATTGAATTGAACTTTATTTAACAAGGATTAACAAGAGAGAGAGGGGGAGAGAGATAGGGAGAGAGGGAATGTGAGAGAGGGAGAAACAGAGAGAGAGAGACAGAGACAGAGAAAGAGAGACAGAGAGCATTGGGCCGAAAGGGGGCTGACGGGAAGATGTCGGGCAGTGAGCGAGGAGAACCAACACGCCCTTCACACACAGACTGTAGGGCTCTCAGGCAGCCTTTTGGGAGTGCGGCTAGTCAGCAAACATCCACTTCACCATCGCCACCACCACCACCACCACCACTCGCCGCTGCAACTCCTGCGTGCTTCCGGCCAGTAATCGCTCCTCATGGAGGTGCTTGAGCCAGACAATTACAGTTGGCTCTGTTCCTGCACTGAGCAACTTCGCGCACACTTTCTCCCTCAAAAATGTCGCCATCAAATGTGAAGACAGTCTGCTGTGTGAACGTTTACTGTCCTCTTGAGGCTAAGCTCGATCGCTTCTCCATTGGACGAACGTGGGCCTGACTTTTCACATTTCGGACACCCAAAGCCATGGCATCTAGCAAGAAAGCTTCGGTCCCGAACGATTTATGACGTCTCCGAAGTCATGTTACAGAAGGAACATTTCAGCGGGCGAATGTAGCACAGTTTGGCTCGATAATATAGAAGGGAGAAACAGAGAGAGAGACAGAGTCAGAGATAGAGAGACAGAGAGCATTGGCAAACAATGGCACGAAAATGATCCTGTAACGCCCATTTTGGTTTTGTGCTGCTTTAGCTTTTACTTTTTGTGTTCCTTTGTATGTGTTGTCCCGAAGGAGCCTCCATTGGCAACAAATATATTAATATCTAATACATATTAAAGTGTAAGATTCTAACTTATTAAGTAAATAAATAATGTGTTTTAGTAACCAGATGTTGTACTGGTTGTTGTGCAACCCATGGGATTTCGTAACCTAGCTATTGTTGTCTGCGTGCAATACACGCCCCTGAGGTCTTTGACCAAAAATTTGGGTATACAACTTATCTTATTTGTTTGTTTTTACTGTTCAACTAATGTTTGCTATATATATATATAGTGTGCTCCCTGCTTTCAAAATTCCACGTTGGAATGTAGGCGTTGGAGACACACACAGAGTAAAGGATGATCTCCCTTGCTCATGACGTAATTTCTATGCATTCTCGCTCTTGACGTCATTCTATATTTAACTTTTCTTTAAAAGTACAAGCGATCGAGTGCACATTTTTGGCATTATTAGCAGCGCTATTTCTATTTCGTTGCTTCAATAACCAAGAGCAGCTGCTGATACTTCAAATTTCTTTTTCTTACTCTTCACTGACAGTTGCAGGGGCATCAAAACATTACATATTAATTACATGTCTTAATCACTTTTCATTTGTTTGCACGTGCTACCTTCTTGCTCTTTAGCATCGGGCGGTTGTTTGCAGAAGGATATATATATATATATATTGCATTGTCTGTTCTTTATACGTAAAATGTTACATTCCTATTTTGCATTACACAGTCATACTTCTTGTCTGATGATTTGATCGTCAAATTGTGTGTTTGATTGTTTGTGTGATGTAGATGTAATAGACATAAACTTGGTCAAAAAATTATTGCAACAACTTTCGCACGCTAACAAAAGCGGTAAAACGCAATCCATTTTAGTTCAACTTTATATGCTGGAAAAGGTCATTATGTCCACCGTTTAGATCAGTTGTCCGATCGGTGGTAATTTGTATAGGCATCCCGTTACAGCCTGTCAAACAAGATCACCCCTAAAATCGACCTGACAAAAACCATAGCCCCGTGTTTTAAAATCTGCAAATAATCAGAATGTGCACTTACCAAATACTTCTGACTACCGTTAGAAACGCCATTTGATTTCCAGTTCAAAGCATTTTGTTTGATGCACCTTACTTCTCTAGTCTTTGTGTAGCCTTTTGACAAAGGCGGTAGGGGTCAACCGTTTCAGAGGCCAAAAAAGGCACGTTTTGCAGCCATTTTTGAGGGGGTCCTCCACTCAAAGAGCCATATCTGCTTAAGTTCTAAATGAATTGCTTTAGAAATTTCAGCAGTTTTGACCGAAAGGCTGACCAAAATTTGTGTTGATTTTGGTGAACGTGTATACTAAGCGTGTCTTATAACTCAACGTTTTCGAAAGACCTAAACAAATATTCGTATTAATTCAGGGTTTAAGGACAAAAAATCGTGACTTTGCATGCTAAGAAACAAATGGTTGAGGCAATCATCGACACAGTTTCAGGCAGATCTGAGTGCTGGTTTACATTTGCTGGAGATGGGAATAATTTGTTGGCCAAGTTTATTACAGAACGAAATTTGGATTTGTCTTGTGTCAGTTCAAGAAGCACAACTACTGTGCCACAAGACACACGTGCGACGAAGGCGGTAAACGGTGTGAGGGAGGGGGGCACGATGTCGAGGCTGTCATTAAAAACTTTCTTTGCCTCTTCCTCCCATCATCCTCTCTGTCATCTGGCCAACTGCCGACTTCCGCTTTCGGCGCTCTACAAGATAACGACAGCGTCCTCAAGATGGCGGCCGCTGCTCAGAGTCGTGGTCGGGCACGAGGAGAGAGAAAGGGGAGAGGGTGCACGTGCCAACAATGGGGCTAACGAACAAACACGGCCGTCAGCAGTAAATGGAGCTCGATCGTTACAAGGCGGCGCCCTCACAACCTATACCACCGCTGCCAGTCTACTCGGCTTTCTGGACCCGCCCGTTACAGTCCGCAGCCAACTCCACAACGATAGACATATTATGCAGGGCTCCCCATAGAGCGCGTCCCTGCGTCATATACGCAATAGAAGCCGAAAACACGTACTAAAAATGTGTGTAGGGGGTCCCGGGACACACTAACATTTCGAAGAGAGGGTCCTGGGACGCACTAAATTCCCTTTATCGAGCGTACCGTAGATACTATTTTTTAGACTGCAATCGTCAGCTATTACGTACTTGAGGTACAGCTGCTTTCAGATTTTGCAAGCACCGATGTCAATTTCACGCGAAGGAAATCGGAATGTATATTTTATATACTTTTGCATCGGTTTCAACCTCCATTCCGATTTCTTTCGCGTGAAATTGACACACAAATATATATATATATATATATATATATATATATATATATATATATATATGTGTGTGTGGGTGTGTGTGTGTGTGTGTGTATGTATGTGTGTCTGTGAATGTGTGTGTGTGTGTGTGTGTGTGTGTGTGTGTGTGTGTGTGTGATGTCCTCCTAGAATATGCCAATGATAAAGACACTTCACAGTAAACTATGCGTGACCACAATGCTTTATTAGTACAACGGGACTTTTCGGCTTTTGGACCCTTCGGACCCTCTAAAATTCTGCAGTGGGGGTCCATGGACCCTCTATAGAGCTAGAGGGGCGTCTGTGGGGAGCCCTGTTATGCATGTTTTTGTGCGTGATCGCTGCCAGTCCGATGGGTCTCTGGACTCTCCCTACAGTCAGGAGCCAGCTTCACAACGATGGACATACGATGCATGTTGTGTTGCGTGTCGTTATTGGTACAGTGACCCCCCCCCCCCCTGTTGAGACCTCCACTCCCCCGAAATTGGCGTATGCTGCCTGAATGACGGGGTAAAAACGGTCATACACGTACAAATCTACTCGTGATAAAAACATGAGTGAACGTGGGAGTCTAAGCCCATGAACGAAGAAGAAGAAGAAGAAGAAGAAGAAGAAGAAGAAGAAGAAGAAGAAGAAGAAGAAGAAGAAGAAGAAGAAGAAGAAGAAGAAGAAGAAGAAGAAGAAGAAGAAGAAGAAGAAGAAGAAGAAGAAGAAGAAAACAAAAGACCTCCACAATATCTGAGAAAATCAGGTCTTAAAAAAGAGGGAATCTTAAAATGGGGGTAAATTAACAGAGGTTATGAACAGAAAGTCTGAGAAAATAGGGTCCTACAAGGTAGGGAGTCTTAATTTAGGGGGTCTTTAAAAGGGGGTTCCACTGTAACTGCGTGTATTCGTGGCGTTGGTGTGCGTGGTACTGTGATCCGTTAAAGTGCGCTGTCTCGCTCAGTACCGCCGACTTCAGCACCAGAGGTTTCTGTCGGGGTTACCCCACCCTTAGCTCCTGGTCAGAGACCTTACCTGGGAGCACAGGTAGCAGAGGTTTTAACGCGCCTCTTACCCGCGTGATGAACCCGTATGAGCACATAGGGTATTTACTAGTCAACAGTGCCACCTGTTAACCACCCCGCTCTGATAGGAACACCGCCAGTTGGTCCAGGACAGCTTATTCGTCCGGGCAAGCCCGACTTATGTCGCTGCAATCCCTTATATCTAAGGGACGCCCCCTATCCGCCGCCTGAGGACCCGCCGGGTTGGGGATGGTCGCCCCGCCACCTAATTGGAGATAGCCTGACCCCACTGTAACTGACAAGCTGGACACCGTCATCTATTGACCAAACATACAAACAGATGAATACTTATACGTTGGCTAGGTATAGGAAGTGACAATGATATATCTATCTATATATGCAGGGGCTCACCTCCACGTCGGACATCGGACATACACGGATATTTTTTCCAAATGTTCCATACATTTTTCATGCAAGAGGACAGACGTATGTATGTCCTATTGTTTTTGTCACAAAGTGGTCATTGTCCGATAATGCTTTCATTTGATCCGGACATTGTCAGTACTGTCCAATTTACAGTAGTTTGGTTTGCTATTTACACCCCCGGTATAGGGGTGTGTATAGGATTCGGTCGATGTGTTTGTTTGTTTGTTTGTTTGTGTGTGTGTTTGTGTTCGCATATAGATCTCAAGAATAATAATAATAATGGTGATTTCTATAGCGCTTTCGAACACACAAAGCGCTTTACAAAAGCAATAACAACATCATTACCAGAATGACGCCATTGACGGAATAGAACACAATCATAAACACTTTACAACAAAAACCAAAAACAAAACATAAATGTTACAAAAATCCAGAGGCTCTTACAGGAACGAACTCCCAGTATACACAACAATTATAATGTGCACACACACACACACACACACACACACACACACCCACCCACACATGTCCACACACACACACACACACACACACACACACACACACACACACACACACACACACAGTAAACATTGTTCATCCGAAAGTGCACATTCACAGGGTCGCGACAACTGCATCATCATAGAATGCTTCTCTGAAGAGGTGAGTCTTGAGATTTGCTTTGAAAGAAGGCAGAGATGGACTGAGACGTAGAGACAAAGGGAGTTTGTTCCAGATATGATCAGCTGCGACTGAAAGACAGCGGCCACCATGATCGTCCCTCTGATACTTAGGAGCTTTGACAAATTTATTTTGGGAGGCAGAGCGGACAACCCTGTCAGGATTGTTTTTCTGCACGAGATCGGACAGGTACTGTGGAGCCGTGCCCGCGGCAATTTGATAGAATATGCAGCAGATCTTGTATTTAATTCTTTGTTCGACTGGAAGCCAATGTAGCTGTTTGAGTAGAGGCGTGACGCTTTGTTTCATAGGTGTTCGAAACACGAGTCTAGCGGCAGCGTTCTGGACTAGTTGCAGGGGCTTGGTGACAGATTTGGGACATTCAGCAAGCAGTGAATTACAGTAGTCTAATCTAGAGAGTATGCCGGAACAGACTAGTCTTTTGGTTGCGTCTTCGGTAAGGTACTGTCGAATGGAACCTATACGCCGGATCTCCATTCGCGCTGCTTTACATGTTTGGACTACATGCTGTTTCATGACCGATCGTCACCAAACTTGGTGAACAGGTTCTATACATTCCTGCGACGGTCCTTACAAAAATTGGGACCAGTCAAACACACGGTTAGGGAGTTATTGGTGGATTAAGATTCTACAAGGACTTATAGAGGGACATATTAATGGTCAAAGGGAAATAACCTTCTCAGTTGCTGGCAGTGAGAATGGTAAGGACGGGGGTGTTTTTCCTACCTCGGAGGAATTTCTTGTTTATCGATGTTTTGCGAAGCGATGTGTCTCTCCAAGCAGACGAAACTTAGGGAGACTTTATGTGCTTTTTATAGAGAAGAGCTTCCAAGAGTCTCAACTCTGAATGCTCCAAGCCCGTTGACAGCTGCCTCCCTTCACGGGTTTTTGTCTCCGAAAAAGCAACACGAAAATTGGTGCCAGAAAAAAATGTCCTATTGATTTATTTTTGTTCAGGACAAATGTCCTATCACTTTTGCATTGTCCAGGACATTTGTCCTATGCCACCACTCATGGATGTGTGCCCCAGTATGAGAGACACACACACACACACACACACACTCACACACACACACACACACACACACACACACACACACACACACACACACACACACATACACCACGACCCTCGTCTCGATTCCCCCTCTATGTTAAAACATTTAGTCAAAACTTGACTAAATGTAAAAAGAAAGAAGTATTGTGCGATGTAATGTTGTCATCGTCAACCTCTTTCTTGCACTAAAACGCTGTTTTCTCAGAAACGTAGAGTTGAGCACTATAGTGCTGTGATTGGGAAATGCTCATCTTCTAGACTTACTGTCCAATCGTCTTGCTCTTTGTGTTGTCGTATCTCTTCATTTGTCTTTCTACCTTTGAATAGGGTCTGTGTCCATTAATGTGTCTGTCTGTAAAGCCACTGAAGCGTGACAGTGAAGGTGAATTAGTAAACCTGTTTCTACGATCGTAATATATGCACTTTCGACGCATGTCAAGTCAGCTGCAATTGTTCTTCTTCAGAAAGAGTGGTGAGATGAAGTGAATTAGGTGCACAAACGTACAACATGTAATCACGAATTCTTTAGGTTCCGTCAGTTTCAGCCTTGTCAATAAACAATGTGAGTTATATACATTTTGCCAAAAAAATATTGCGACAAATTTCGCACGCTTATAAAAGCATTAAAACACAATTAATTTTAGTTGAACTTTATAGAAAAAGTACGTGTGTCAGCTGTTCATTTTCCGATTGATGTTTCTTTGTATACTAATAGGCATCCCGTGACAGTCTGTCAAACAAGTTCACCCCTAAAATCGACCTGACAAAAACCATAGTCCCGTATTTTAAAATCTGCCAAAAAATCAGAAAATGCACAAACCGAACACTTCTGACTACCATTGGAATGGGCATTCAATTTCCTGTTCAGAGTGTTTAGTTTCATGCACCTAACTTGCCTAGTCTTTATGTATGAGTGGTGCAGTGTTCAGAGCGGGAAGTATCGACCATACCCTATCGATCTCAGGTGCTACCACAGGGCCTCACGGGCCATACGACGCTCAGATTACAGAGCAGCGCCCCCTGCCGCCAGCCCGCCACTTAGCCCTCATTGGTCGACAATTACCTGCAGCTAATCACCTCCAATACCTGGCTCGCTGCCCTCAGCCGCCCCGAGATACGCCCACCCCACCCCCTCCCCCCCAGCCTCTGCCCCGTGTTCAGCTTATTACACCTCTCCACCCGGCGCTGTTGTCCTCCGCCCCTGTCACAATCACCATCATCTGTCCTCACCTTGCTCCCAGCGCCGCTCGCTGACTGCTCGTTTTCCCTCATCACGGGATGTCGTCGATCTGCCGCTGTCTGGTCGCGCTCTGTGATTTATGGGTTGCACTGCTGCTGCTAAAGAGACTGCTCTTCTTCTTTTTTTGAGCCTCGGTCCCGCTGGGTGAGCCTCGGTATGGTCACTGCTAGAACTGTGACACACGGCGTGCAAAACAGTCATCTACACTGCCCTGTCTGTATGTCCGTGAGCTGTAACAGTGTCGTTATGTCTGTATGTCTGTGGTTGTAACAGTGTCGTTATGTCTGTTTATTACCAATTCAGTGCCCCATATGGGTTTTTGACCAATCAGGACGGATTCTAGGTGACCCTCTAAATGTTATAACGTTCAGGCAGGGACCTTTTTTGTATATCACGCTAAAAATTAACAAGACAAAGTAAAAATTTAAATCAACAATATCAGCGTGATTTATTCTAAAGAATGACACTTCAAATGCTGTCAGGTAGTACTCTCTTTATCTAAAAAAATACCGAAAAGCGAGTTTTGTCGGTGGGTGCGTAACGGAACAGCAAGGCACCGCCCATCCTCTGAGTGTACAATGCCGACCCGCTCACTTGAAATCTAAATTATCTAAGTTCGGAAAAATCAAGTGAAATTGCGTCACTCGCTTAACGTCAAATGTATCTTTACGTCATTTCCCATCCGTCTGGAGTCGGTTCAAAATCTGTCGCTCTCTGTTCTGGCAACAAGAAAAAGCGAAGCAACTGAAACGCATGTTCAACATGGTTTATCTTGTGAGATTGTTGTGTGTCAAACGCATTTGACCTGTGAATATTCATCACGTCAGGTGTGTTACTCTGATTGGCTGACCCAGGTCACGAGAATTCTTTGACTGACAGGCATAATCAGGTAGGAGCGCTCAAGTTCCCATTGCGGCTGTTCTGTCTAATTCGCGGGCGGGGTCGCTTCGAAATTTCTTTTGGTCATATTAAACGGTAATAAAACCGTTATTTCTAATATGCTGACTGTTAGCAAATGACAACAGACATATCTCACAAACGATATCAGCATTCGCCTAAAAGGCTCATGCTTGATATATTTTTTCTCGACATGTCTATTATCATTTGCTAACACTACAGTCAGCATATCAGAAATAACTCATAATATCTGTGGCTGTAACAGTGTCGTTATGTCTGTATGTCTGTGGTTGTAACAGTGTCGTTATGTCTGTATGTCTGTGGTTGTAACAGTGTCGTTATGTCTGTATGTCTGTGGTTGTAACAGTGTCGTTATGTCTGTATATCTGTGGTTGTAACAGTGTCGTTATGTCTGTATGTCTGTGGTTGTAACAGTGTCGTTATGTCTGTATGTCTGTGGTTGTAACAGTGTCGTTATGTCTGTATATCTGTGGTTGTAACAGTGTCGTTATGTCTGTATATCTGTGGTTGTAACAGTGTCATTATGTCTGTGGTTGTAACAGTGTCGTTATGTCTGTATGTCTGTGGTTGTAACAGTGTCGTTATGTCTGTATGTCTGTGGTTGTAACAGTGTCGTTATGTCTGTATGTCTGTGGTTGTAACAGTGTCGTTATGTCTGTATGTCTGTGGTTGTAACAGTGTCGTTATGTCTGTATGTCTGTGGTTGTAACAGTGTCGTTATGTCTGTATGTCTGTGGTTGTAACAGTGTCGTTATGTCTGTGGTTGTAACAGTGTCGTTATGTCTGTATGTCTGTGGTTGTAACAGTGTCGTTATGTCTGTATATCTGTGGTTGTAACAGTGTCGTTATGTCTGTGGTTGTAACAGTGTCGTTATGTCTGTGACTGTAACAGTGTCGTTATGTATGTGGCGATAACAGGTTCGTTATGTCTGTGGTTGTAGCAGTGTCGTTACGTCTGTGGCTATATCAGTGTCGTTATGTCTGTACGTCTGTGGTTGAAGCAGTGTCGTTACGTCTGGTGTAGGCCTGTGGCTGTTACAGAGTAATTGTGCCCCAGCGTAACTGCTATTACTAATATAAACAAAACCACTGTTCCTTTACTTTTTTTAAAATCTGGGAACAACTGGAATAAATGGACTGAAATGTGTGCGCTCGATTATTTGAAATTCAAATCACGTTCGATGCGACGCTTCCTTTTCCGGTCACTCACAAATTCCTACAGAAGATCTTCATGACATACGTAGGCGGTGCGGAGAAAAGCTCGCAGTGACACAGACAAAGACCTAAATTGCGCTGAAGTGGCCTGCAGCACACTGATGACTTCCTGACAGGTCTGTCATTATCTGTTCGCTTCATTACGAGCCCGACATCGGAAATGCGTAACCCTACATTTTGCTCCCGTCCTCCCGGGCAGGTAATCAGCAGCCTCCTACGCCAGATTCCCTGGAATAGTCTGGCCGAGGAGCAGGTGGAGCATGTTTTTAATTATTTAAAAAAAAGCGACGCTGGTTTTGTATAGTGCTCAAGACGAAAAGATGTTTAGGACGGTTAGTACTATCTTCTGTTAAAGTAACGTGTTTCAAGCTTTCGCAGTTTGAGCCCTGTACACGTACACTGTCACAAATTAAGAGTAAAACCCCTCACATTAATTAACCCGAAACGAGCCCCACGCCCAATGTCACATTTTAATATATATTCGTTTGAAATATCGTGCTTCTTAAAACTGTAACTCCCATAGCACAGAACTTGCAAGGCAGTGACACGGAACTTGACAGACTGTGAAGAAACGTGCATCCGGCACAATAGAGAGGTCAGTGGGGTGAGTTACTGAGATGGTTGACTTTTACCCATTTTTGATCGTTTCATTCAAAACTTTACTGGGGTAGAGCAAAAATGATTAGGGATAGCACTTAACCCTGTAAACACAAGATAGTACGAATCGTCCTAATCAACTGTTCTTTTTCAGCACTATATAAGAGTTGCTTTGATTGTTTTTAAACAATTAAAAACGTCATCAGCTGTCCCCTCGACCGGACACACACACACACACGCACACACACACACACACACTCTCTCTCTCTCTTTCTCTCTCTCTCGTTCGTTCTTTTCTTTGTATCTCTTGAGATCTGAAAAAATAACAGAATACATTTTGTTTTAAACCGTCCTTTATTTGTATTCAGAAAGCTCTCAAAATAAAATTAAAGACCACTGTCTTGGAGGAGATCAATCCGTCTGAACTGATGTCACTTTGTACAATCGATTTTAATCAATAATTTGCTTTGATGAATTGACCATTTTGTGATCATTCTTCACCTCAACAATTATCACCAAAAATCAATCATAATTATAATACGTCCGTATCTGTTTGGATTAAAAAGCCCACAATTCTTGTCGACATGTACAAGAAACAGTCTGAATATTCAGTTCCGTTCGTGAGAATACTCAAGTACAGTGGAGCGTCGTATTTATAAACAATTATAGACAGTACGATGTCTGCGTTTTGTAAGACGTAAAATCCATCAAATATAAATGTGCACAAGCACGCACGCACACACGCACGCACGCACGAACGCACATACGCACGCACGCACGCACATACGCACGAACGAACGCGCGCACACACACACACGCACGCGCGCACACACACACACGCACGCGCGCACACACACACACACACACACACACACACGCGCGCGCGCACACACACATACACACACGCACACACACACACACACCACACACACACACATACACACACACACACACACACACACACACACACACAAATCGGCAATATTTTCCGCCTTTGAAGCGTTGCGGAAATAAAATCAGCACAGGGCATTGTAAATGTTATATACATGAACCGTATTGGATTGTTCATCAGGTCAAACAGAACGCATGTTTCCGGTAACTTACGGAAAGCCTTTTGCCTGTTGGAGAGAGAAGGAGAGAGAGAGAGAGAGAGAGAGAGAGAGAGAGAGAGAGAGAGAGAGAGAGAGAGAAGGGGGAGGGGGGGGGGTAGGGTGCTAGGAATAAAAATCAAGTTCAGAGGCAAGGAAACAAAATTCAGAGACAACAGTCAATATAAAACCACACGCATACATACACATGTATATATATACATTGCTTCTTGGTTTCACAAAAGAACGAACATGTACTAACACATTATGGCGGGATAAGAAATAAATGACACACTGACATGCGGGGGAAAACACAATCAGTTTTACCCCAACTCTAACAAATAAACTACACCTAGAGGCAAGATGCCAAGAAGCGAAACAAACAAATCTTTTGCTGCACGACATACACCTGTTGTTGAAGAGAATTGAGATTGATGACATTATAAGGTCGGTGAGAGATTCAGCGAATGGCGTGGTAAGCTGTGGTCAGCCGTGGCGGCTCTCGGCCAGTTTCTTCTGACGGGCTCGGTTGTTCTGGAACCACACCTGCAATAATCACAAAACACACGTTAACCACTCACAAGTTCCGTCAGTAACCCAAGACGTTGTGTAACTTACACCATTCTTCTTGCGGTAGAATGGAAAAGAAGAAAAAAAAAGAAAAAAGAAAAAAAAAGGCGTTCCAAATGACAAAAAGAGTTCGAGAGAGAAGGACAACGGTCCGAGATAAGAGAAAGGGTTCAGGAAGTTCAGCGTTTCAGAAAAAAAACCATGTGAATATGTATGTGTGTGTGTGTGTGTGTGTGTGTGTGTGTGTGTGTGTGTGTGTGTGTGTGTGTGTGTGACAGACAGACAGACAGACAGACAGACAGACAGACAGACAGACAGACAGACAGACAGACAGACAGACAGACAGACAGACAGACAGAGACATGTAGTGTGAAGCAGTGACCTGCACGTGTCGCTTGACCAGCCCCAGCTCAGAGGCAATGGTCTGGAGGCGCCGTCCGTCCGGGTTGGTGCCGTCACGGAAGTAACGCTGCAGGGCCCGGTACTGCTGCTCCGTGAACTGGGTGCGTGTCCGCTTCACCCGGCGTGCCGCCACCCGTCCTGCTACACACACACACACACACACACACACAAACACACACACACGAACGCGCGCACACACACACACACACACACACACACACACACACGAACGCGCGCACACACACACACACACACACGAACGCGCGGAAGCAAGCAAGCACCCACGTACGCACACATACACACACATGCACGCGCAGTCACACACACACACGAACGCGCGCACACACACACAATCACATGCACACACACACACACACACACACACACACACGAACGCGGGGTAGCAAGCAAACACGCACGTACGTACACATACACACACACACACACACACACACACACACGCACGCACGCACGCACGTACATACATATATACACACACACACACACACACACACACACACACACAAACACACACACACACGTGAAAGGAAGAAACAAATGTAGAAACCAATCAGGCAAAATGAAAAGTAACCTGACTTCTGACGACATGCATGCCAGTCAACCCATCTTATCTATTGCTTTTCTGCTTGTCTGTTTTTTTCCTTCTATTTCGCTATCTCGTTTGTCTGCTTTTCCCTTTTCATTGTACATTATTAAAACCCTCCAAAACAATTAAACCCACCATGAGAGAACGCGTGTAAGTGCTTCAATTGTTTTGCTCCTTCAATGATAACAGTATTTGTTAAGATAAGATAATATATAGTTACAAGATGATTACCCGCTTCGCCGGGTACCGGCTTTGCCGGGAAGAAGTAGAGCCGAATACCAGGCTGCGCCTGGGACCCGGCTCTGCCGGGTGTACGCCGGCTTCGCCGGCGCACTTAGGAAAGGAGAAAAACGCGCAAAACACTGGAGACCTTCTAAAAATAGTAACGTGCAGTGACCTTCTAAAAATAGTAACGTAGTAACGGGAATATGGATTGACGCCACACGGAGGAAGGGAGATAATCGCGGCTGAAAACACTGGAGAAGATAAGGAAGAGTTACTGGTAGTGGATCCCGACAACAAAAACAAAAAACAAAAAAAAATCGGTTCAGCGCGCACAGCGCTGCGCGCTGAGAGCACGTGTTGAAATATCTCATCGATGAGGTTGTGTCCGGGGTGTAGCGGAATACGGTGTCCAAATTTGAAAAAGAGTCCACCGAGAACTTTGGCCGTGCATCGCGAACAGACAGACAGACAGACAGACAGACAGACACTAGTCGTATATATATATATATATAGATTTCTAATATGCTGACTGTTAGCAAATGATAACAGACATGTCGAGAAAAAAAGATATCAAGCATGAGCCTTTTAGGCGAATGCTGATATCGTTTGTGAGACATGACTGTTATCATTTGCTAACAGTCCGCATATTAGAAATAACGGGTTTATTACCGTTTAAATCGACCAAAACAAATTTCGAAGCGACCCCGCGAATTAGACAGAACAGCCGCAATGGCAACTTGAGCGCTCCTACCTGATTATGCCTGTCAGTCAAAGAATTCTCGTGACCTGGGTCAGCCAATCAGAGTAATACTCCTGACGTGATGAATATTCACAGATCAAATTAATGCGTTTGACACACAACAATCTCACAAGATAAACCATGTTCAACATGCGTTTCGGTTGCTTCGCTTTTTCTTGTTGAATAGAGAGCGACAGATTTCGAACCGACTCAAGACGGATGGGAAATGACGTAAAGATACATTTGACGTAACGCGAGTGACGCAATTTCACTTGATTTTCCGAACTTAGGTAATTTAGATTTCAAGTGAGCGGGTCGGCATTTCACACTCAGAGGATGGGCGGTACCTTGCTGTTCCGTAAAGCACCCACCGACAAAACTCGCTTATCGGTATTTTTTTTTTAGACAAAGAGAGTATTATTTGACAGCATTTGAAGTGTCATTCTGTAGAATAAATCACGCTGATCTTGTTGATTTAAATTTTTACTTTGTTTTGTCAATTTTTAGCTTGATAAACAAAAAGGGTCCCTGCCTGAACGTTATAACATTTCACAGGTCACCTAGAATCCGTCCTGATTGGTCAAAAAGCCATATGGGGCACTGAATTGGTAATTAGATAAGATAACTTTATTGTCCATATACATGAACATGTGTCTTTACGCACCACATCGCATTACTTGTAACACAAAGACAACGATTAAAAGCATAATCGTACATAAATACACTTCTAAGATCAACTTTTACATCAGCTTTTAAATAATGAGCAACATGTACATATCGCAGTAACTGACGCTAAATGTTGTGCCATTGTACATCAGTGAATACACTCTCGTTTAAAGCAACACACCTTGCTGTTCGGGACTGTCGCTGAAGTGCATTTGACAGACCGGCCGGCCGTTCCTCAGGATGAACAGGGCGCCGTTAGCGAACTGTACGCCGCACTGGCTGCAGGCAAAACACGTCACGTGGTACACCTGCTGACCAGCCAACCGCACCCAGTCCTTGCCAGCCCGGATCTCTTCCCGGCATTCCGCGCAACAAACACTCGACTTCCGCTTTGCGCTAAGCATCCTGCACACCAATACCCACACATACCATGTAACACACACACACACACACACACACCATGTAACACACACACACACACACACCATGCAACACACCGCACACACACACGTACACACACACACACACACACGTACACACGTTCAAAATAGAAAATGGACATTATTGCGATCGCCCAAATAGCTGCAGTTTAGAATCTGCAAGGCTTAATCTTACAAGAGTTGTTTGTTTGTTTGTTTGCTTAACGCCCAGCCGACCACGAAGGGCCATATCAGGGCGGTGCTGCTTTGACATTTAACGTGCGCCACACACAAGACAGAAGTCGCAGCACAGGCTTCATGTCTCACCCAGTCACATTATTCTGACACCGGACCAACCAGTCCTAGCACCAACCCCATAATGCCAGACGCCAGGCGGAGCAGCCACGAGATTGCCAATTTTAAAGTCTTGGGTATGACCCGGCCGGGGTTCGAACCCACGACCTCCCGATCACGGGGCGGACGCCTTACCACTAGGCCAACCGTGCCGGTATCTTACAAGATCATCAGCTCAAAGCCTGAACGCACAGCTAGGGGGTTGAGGGAGAACACATAACTTAAAATTGTAAAACAAAATATATTTATTTTTAAAAAAAGTCCAAAGCCGCAGACATCAAAAGTATTGGAAAGTTGTTAGTCTGCTGTTACCAAATCTAGTTCTAATCTTATGACCCAAACATGAGACCAAAAAAAAAAAAGGTGTGGTTACGGTAACATAGCCAAAAAAAATAGGGTAGGTAGGTAGGCAATCACTTTTTTTTGTTAACTTTTTTTTTCTAATGTGTACAAATTAAACCTACTTGACAGGGAAATAAGTGTGCGACTCGGGCGCTTTCGCTTTCATTGCGTTTTTTGAACTCGGTTTTTTTGGGGTTTTTTTTGGTTTTTTTGACAAATGTAATAAAAAGTTATAGGATCGGCCCCTAAAATTAGGGTAGGTCGGGTTACCGTAACCACACCTATTTTTTTTTAGGCCTGATACACTGCGACCGCGTTGATGTCCCTCGCCGGTCAATGGAATGTGTGTTAGCGCCTGGTTCTGTATAACATTCTCACTTCATTTGTTCGATCAATACCGCAGGTTCGTACACATGTGAGCAATAATCTTGTCAGTTGTCTGTTATCCCACTTGATGACACTAACAGCAGTTCTAAGGCCAAAAAAAAAAAGGTCTGTTTACGGTAACATAGGCCCAAAAAATAGGGTCGGTAGGTCGGGATTTTTTTTTTTTTTTTTTTTTCAAAAAAACCATATTTTTACGTTATTTTGCCAAAAAATCAAGATTTTTTTTTTTTTCCCAAATGCCAAAAAAAAGTCTAGGGTCGCGCGAAAAACTAGGGTCGGTCGGGTTACCGTAAACAGACCTATTTTTTTTTTGGCCTAATCTTCTTACGCGTTTTTCATTTTGGTGTGGGTAAGTATTAATGTCTGTATCAGAACATCTCGATGACAATAATCTTGCTGTCAGGTTGTCTTTTATCTTATCACTTTATGACACTAAGGACAGTTATACTCTTCTTTCCCGTTTTCCATTTTGGCGTTGGTACATAATGTCTGTGTTCTCTCGATGACAATGCGGAGCCTGTATGCATGGCTCTTTAGTTTCCGCCCAGAAGTGAATATGACAATGGCGGTGCGCTGATGTTTCCATCTCAGTCAGTCAGTCTTGCCACGGTGAAGTCGCTGTGAGGGAAAATAGAGACATCTTGAACACAAGGCCAGTACTGTAACTGACCTTGATACGGATCGATCCAAGGGGGGGCAATCTCAGTCATCTCAAAGAGGGAAATCCAAACGCTATCCGCCTTGTTCGATTTTATGGGCTTGGACGATAGAGAAAAATAAGAAAAGCAAACACTGGAGTATACCTGGACGAAATTGCTATCAAGAACGCAGAATTGATTTTTTCTGAGGTTTTTTTTTTGCCGTAAGCGCCATGTTTATCGCGTCTCGCACATCTGATGTTGACATGCATCAACAAAGGGGCCTCACTCTGGAAGAGTTTCCTGCTCCGATAAACATGGCGCTTACGGCAAAAAAAAACCTCAGAAAAAATCAATTCTGCGTTCTTGATAGCAATTTCGTCCAGGTATACTCCAGTGTTTGCTTTTCTTATTTTTCTGTATCGTCCAAGCCCATAAAATCGAACAAGGCGGATAGCGTTTGGATTTCCCTCTTTGAGATGACTGAGATTGCCCCCCCTTGGATCGATCCGTATCAAGGTCAGTTACAGTACTGGCCTTGTGTTCAAGATGAAATAGAGACTGCTGCAACACTGTCTGGCTAAAAGCTACAGCAGCACCCCGCGCCACGCTTTCTCCTTGTTTCACGGACTTTTAGCTCGCCGCCATTACGAAGCACGCTTAGTTTCCGGTCCAAGTCTTCAGTTCGTCTGACCTCCCTCGTGCGGCCATTCAGCGAGGGAAGTAACTCTCCCGGTGATTTCTGTTCGCGTCACTAGCCACGTTATGTTTTAACGATCCGAGACAGAGGCGGAAACGCAGACTTTCCGTCCAACCCCTTCCTTGCGCACATCAGCATCGCCCACAGTGTTAACCGAATGACCCAGCGCGTAGTTTCATCGAGTTCCTTCCACATAAATAGCTGCCAGCTACAAAACACGAACTAGATTAAGATGGGGGAGCTGAACGTCCTCACAGGAAGCTTACCTATTAGGGACATTTCCTATCTGATGATATACTAGAGCACGAACGAAAGCGGAATTTTACTTTAATTAGGCCCAACACATAGCCTACTTGCCACTATACCTGTCGTCGCATACACTGTGCAGGGCTGCTTCAGGGAGCGAGTTCGATTTTCCTGCACTGTAAATCATCAGCGCCTCGGAAATACAGAGGATCTCGAGCCATGTCGGAATGTTTTTTAATTGCAGCATTAGGAAGATGGTTGATTGGCATCCTGAGCTTTTTGAGCTCTTTTGACCATCGACGTTTTCTCTGAACGCGTTTGCCGCGTGCGCGTGTCAGTGAACTCTTCGGGAGGAAAAACAGCAATCATGCCATGCAAGCATATTTTGGCGGTTGAAGGGGTTGAAGGAACGACCGTAGTAGGCCCTACTTGAGATATGTGGGTACAAGTCTGCCGTTTCGCAGCGAAAACGTCCCAGAACGTTTTAATGTCGAGCAAATTAAACGCGGTTCTCACGACAGGCACTGTGAGGCGCCTTGCGGTGGCTCCATGAGCTAGTGCACAGGAAAACAATACTGGCGGCCGTACTGTTTGGGTTTCATTTCGACGACGAAGCTTTTTTTTAAATATGACGGTTCTAGCGCATCAATTGCATCAATTAAGGGATGATACAAAAAAGTATTTTAACTCTAGTTCATTTTGAAGTAAACTTTGACTGAAAATGTTGCCTATAACGATCGTATTCTACGACGTTGTCATCACAACATTTCTTCGCTAATGGTCATTGCCTGTTTCTTCTGTCAAACTCGATCGCATCGCTCATTGGCTGAAATTTCGTCTGCCCTCTTGAAAGCGCTTGCACAGAGACACAGAGAATACAACATGGCTTGTTGTGTCGTACCAGCTTTACACGAGTTGTTTTTAAAAATATTGAACTGCGAGCGAAAGCGAGCTGTTCACTATTTGAAAAAGCAACGAGTGTAAATCTGGTACGACACAGCAAGCCATGTAGTATTCTGTTTATCCTACATACTGTACTTACGTGTATTTTACTGAACATGTCCTGCAGTCGAGGCAGCTAAATTGAAGACGCTTGTTTTGGAACCTCCATCTCTTCTAAAGCCTCGTGTAATCTATTACGTCAAAGCAAAGAAACGTCAATCTGAAAGTGTGGCGTGACGTGTTAGTTCTAATGATTCATGGAGGGTAATTAGCGAGCGCAATTTTGGTTTCTATAATGACGTTTGTCTCGGTGACTTTGGCATCATAAGCCGTGGGAAAACAGGTCCCTGCCAGACTTGCTTGACATGCCCTCATTTACATGATATACACACGTGTGATTTGAACGATTATTATCTCACGGGTGTCTCTCTATATATGATCTAACGTATGTAGGATAAAATCGTTTACCAACAAAGAAAGCGTCTTTCGAGGGCGTTCACCGTTAGGAAACGAAGGGAAATACAAGGCATGCGTATTTATCAATGTATTATCACTTCATGTCCCAAATAGCCTCTTGTACTGGGGACAGAAATAGGAAATGTGACCCTCCACCAGGAAATGAGTCGCATGTCACCTTGCGCGGTTCTGCGTATAAGTCCGGGGAGTGTCTGGTAACAGTGTGAGGGTCACCTTAGTCACAGGCTTATAACTCAAACAGTTTTCGCTCTTTTCTAAAACGGTTTTCACCACTGGATAAAGCATTAAAAAAAAACTCTTTAGGAAAATGTAAAAATATGAAAATCATGCAAAGGTGACATGCGACTCATTCCGTGGTGGAGGGTCACACATGAGCATAGCCTAGCACGAGTTCAGGGATGACCAAATCGTCTGCCCGATCGGCCAGTTAAAATTCTGGTCAAATGCAAAACTTGTGGCTGTACTATCGAGTTTTAAAGCCTTTAAACACTGCAGATGCAGCAACTTCTGTCGTCTGCGAAATCATCGCCATGTTCTCGTGAAACAAAAAATCGTGTCAGTAAAGAAACTGAACACTCAGAATTTTTTATGTGGTTTGTACCGGGCCAGCAACATTACTGACGGGCTAGTGACTTTCTTGAAGTTACTTGCCCGGCTCGCGAGTTAAAATGTTGAGATTTAGCCATCCCGGACAAGGCATGCACTGGGTGGTGGTGTGGACAGCGGTCAACTCACTGCGTGTAGTGGTCCTTGCACAAGATGTTGTTGTGCAGCAGGAAGATGGAGCGGGTGGTGGCGGTGTCCATGGCCGTGTCACACACCTGACACACCAGGCAGCGCTCGTGCACACGCCGCCCGTCGTTTACCTGTACCAGGTAACGATCCCTGATGTCCCCCTGGCACCTCATGCACTGTAAAACACCACATCATCATCATCATCATCATCGTCTTCATCATCATCAGCATCATCATTCGTCGTCATCATCATCATCACTATCATCATCATCATCATCATCGTCATCGTCTTCATCATTATCATTATTGTCGTCGTCTTCATCATTACCGTCATCGTCATCATCATCATCATCATCATCATCATCATCATCGTCGTCATAATCATCATCATCGTCATCATCGTCATTGTCATCATCATCATCATCATCATCATCATCATCATCATCATCATCATCATCATCGTCAGCAGCAGCAGCAGCAGCATCGTTATTATCTATTTCAGCCTGAATCCAAAAACAACTCCAAAATTCAGAATAAAAAAACAAGAATGGTAGGTAAGTAGAACGTTTAGTATTGACAAAACCAAACGTTACATTTCCTGGTACGTCGACCCACAGGTCTCTGAAGTACACAGACAGACAAGCACTTGTGAAACAATTCATGAACTTATTTCAAAATTATATGGCTACTCGCTTGCGGATGTGACGATAAACCGAGGTCCCTTCGTGTACACTACATTGGGGTGTGCACGTTAAAGATCCCACGATTGACAAAAGGGTCTTTCCTGGCAAAATTGTATAGGCGTAGATAAAAATGTCCACCAAAATACCCGTGTGACTTGGAATAATAGGCCGTGAAAGGTGGATGCAGCGCCTAAAGGCAGTCGATCTACTGGCCGATGTGAATGCGTGATATATTGTGTAAAAAATTCCATCTCACACGGCATTAATAGGTAACATGCGCCTTGAGTCGCCTTGTGTGGTGAGATACGTGCGCGATATAAATCCTCGTACATAAATAAATAAAATAAAAAGCCGGCGAAGTAATCGTCACCATCCCAAACACCCCCATCGTCATCAGCAGCAGCAGCAGTGTTAAATTGTGTTCCTGCGTGTTTGTCATCTTCTTTTATATTTATATTTATGTCAGTAGTACTTTCGCAAGGGAACAATGTGTTTTTCCCGGTAAGTCGTCCTCTTCTTCGCATGCTTCCTCCCTCGCCTCACGATCTTGGGATCAGTTTCATTATCTGTTTCATAAGTGTTTGTCTGTCTGTTTGTCTGTCTGACTACTTCAGAGACCTTTATGTCGACGTGCTAGTAAGTGTAACGTTTTGTTTTTTTCAATAATAAACGTTCCAATTACCAACCATTTTTGTTTGTTGATTATTCCAGCTTTACTTTTTATAGTGGCGTGATTGTAAATTGTGTTCCTGCGTGTTTGTTACCTCTTTTATATTTAGATTTATTTCAGTTGTACATTTGAAAGGGAGCAATGGTTTTTTTCCCGGTTCGACGTCCTCTTATTCTTCTTCTTCTGCGTTCATGGGCTGAAACTCCCACGCACACTCGTGTTTTTGCACGAATGGATTTTTACGTGTATGACCGTTTTTATGCTTCCGCCCTCAGTTATTTTGGTATTGCCTTACGTCAATGCAGCAGTAGGAATAGAGTACAAAATATTTTTCTTCTCCTATGTTTGTTATAAGTGGTGAACAAGGACGCAGATTGAATGCGTGGCCAGAAACGTGCTGACAAAAAAAACACACACATGGCGTTTTCTTTTTCGAGTGGAGAGTGCGGGAAAACAACAGGAACAACAAACATCAGAGAAGCAAGAAGACATTACAGGAAGGAGCACACACACAAAAATACACACAATGTTCTGTAGAAAAGGCACAGTGATTCTATTGCCTTTATGCAAATAATTATAGTAAAACAGTAACATATAGCAATAACACTTTATGTGTGATTCTTCTTACATTGGATATAAAAGTGACGGGCGCAGTGGCGTGGAGATAAGACATCGGCCTCCTAATCGGGAGGTCGTGAGTTCGAATCCCGGTCGCTGCCGCCTGGTGGGTTAAGAGTGACGATTTTTCCGATCTCCAAGGTCAACTTATGTGCAGGCCTGCTAGCGACTTTACCCCCTTCGTGTGTACACGCAAGCACAAGACCAAGTGCGAACGGAAAAGATCCTGTAATCCATGTCAGAGTTCGGTGGGTTATAGAAACACGAAAATACCCAGCATGCCTCCCCCGAAATCGGCGTATGCTGCCTGAATGGCGGGGTAAAAACAGTCAGAAGAAGAAAGAAGAAAGAAGAACGACAAGAACAAGAACAACAAGAACAACAAGAAGAAGAAGAACAAGAACAAGAAGAACAAGAACAAGAACAAGGATATGAAAGTAGAGCATCAAAACGTGTTAGTTCAAAGTGAAACATATTGAGGTAATCTTTGTTTTCCGAGAACGCACTAAAAATCTTTGTCATATTTTGCTACAAATTACATTTAACATCTATATATCGACCATTTTACCTGATTTTTTTTAAACTGACGATTGGACGCTCACGCACGCATGCAGACACAACTGCGACACTTCTGTGTAACCTTGGTCACTCGCCTATATAAGAGTCTTATGCCACATGGTTTTATATAAAAACATTGATCAGTTCAGTTTTTATTGTTTCTGTTTTGGGAACTTTTTCTTGTTGGACCGATGATCGAAATAGGGCTTAATAAGACTATCCAATCACAACTCCCGAATTTCCCCACGTGTCTTCCAGAATGGCAATATTTTTTTTATTTTTTTTTTGGGGTGTGAGGCGCTTAGAACTATTTTAGGATTTGCACCATATAAATATCCTTATTATTATTATTCCAGCGAAGCTGGAGGTATCCCACAGACGCTCTACCGACTTCGATTTGAGGCATATTCTTCCCAATAATACATGATAAAGAAACATTCTGTGTTGCATAACTGTGGTTACCGTTGGGGGCAGAAGTTCACAAAAACTGTGGCTGTCAAGCAGCAGGCCAGACTCACCTTCCAAAAGCCAGTGGTCACTGAGGGACGTAACTCCTCGCTGCCGTGATGACTGCTGCCACACACGGCCTCCTCCTCCTCCCTCTCCCCGTGCATCCCGTCGCTCCCGTCCTCTGACTTGAAGTCCCTGGTCGTCCTAGTATCCACTGACCTGAAGTCGTCGACCTTCATATCCATTGACCCGCAGTCCTTGACCGTCCTCATATCCACTGACCCGCAGTCCTTGACCTTCCTCATATTCACTGACCCGCAGTCCTTGACCTTCCTCATATTCACTGACCCGCAGTCCTTGACCGTCCCATTTTCGGAGCCACTGTCACTCACCGACCTCATATCCACTGACTTGCAGTCCTTGACCTTCATATCCACTGACCTGAAGTCCTTGACCTTCATATCCACTGACTTGCAGTCCTTGACCTTCATATCCACTGACCTGAAGTCCTTGACCGTCCTCATATCCTCTGACCCGCAATCTTTGACTGTCCTCATATCCTCTGACCCGCAGTCTTTGACTGTCCTCATATCCTCTGACCGGGAGTCCCCGAAAGTCCTCATATCCACTGACCTGAAGTCCCTGAACGTCTTCATATCCTCTGACCTCAAGTTCCTCACCGCCCTATCAACTGAGCCACTGTCACTTCTCGTCCTCCCGCCTTGAGTCTCCTGCGCTCCGCTGTCGTCGGACTGTAATGGCTGAGATGCGGATGGCTTCGTACGGTCGTGTCCAAGCACTTTCTCACCATCAGTATCAGGCAGCACACGCTGCGGTGTGCCCAGCTGTACGGCGTGCAGCAGTTTTCTCTGCTCTCTGTTGTCGCTCAGGGCAAGGCTAGTCGACACAAGCTCGTGTTTGTGCTGATGGACCAAGTTGTCACGGAGTTGGCGGAGAGGCTCTACATTATGAGAACTCCCAGGCGATTCCGTGCTGAACAACTCGGTAAAGGCAGAACATTTGACCACGAGGTCCATGACTTCAGTCTGAAGCGCAGGCCACATTATACTGGTCGTCGTGAAATTGTTGGAGTCAACGTTAAAAAAAGAGGCTGCACCCTGCACATTCCCCGAGTTTACTGCCGTCAAAGTGAGCTCCGCTGTGCCTGTGTCCAGAAGACGTAGTAATAAACTCGACACACCCCCTGTCTCCCGCTAGTGACCGACACAACACTTTGCAGGGCTGTCCCTATACTCACTGTAGACTTATGTCTGTGGGTAGAGAGACACGGATTGGTGACATCAGACAGATCTACAACACAAAAGTCAGAACAGAGAATGCTAAATCTCGCTGAAAATCTTAATCTCCTTTAAAAAGTTGTCCGGAGGACGTCCAGGGGATAATCTGCAGAACGATGAGACTTACGCAAGTCTGTCTTAATCGGCTTAGAGCGCATTAAAGAACAGAGAGACCTTGCGCCATCCGTTCAATTGAGCGTGACACACTGTCCCGGGGAGATCATCATAGTAAAAAGTCACTGAACCATGTCTAAGTGAGATCTCACTCCCCTTTTGCTCTGTTATACCTCGGTCATCGTGCTACTGTTGACAGCGAAATATGCAACGAAACGGGTAAGCGTTCACCCGTGCCCCACGGGTCAGATGGACTCACGTCGCGCACTGCTCACTCCACTGTGTTTCGTGCACCACACTGACACGACAATGAAAAGAGTGTTTTTTGACAGCTACATCTAGAAAATAAAATGCCACGTTTAAAACAAGCAAACACAAAAACAAACAAAAAAACCCACTGACATTGACACTGACACATTTCCACTGACACACAACCACAAAAACAAAACTATGGCCGATGTGGATAGTTTATTCTACATATCGTGGCGATGATCGTAGATGACGAATACGAGAAACTCAATACATGTACATGTACTTTGATTCGATTGACAGTAGGGCACTGACACACCCAATTTCCAGTCCACTGACACACAACCACAACAACGAAACGATGGCCGACGTGAACATTTATTCTGCATATCGTGACGATGTTCGTAGATG
This sequence comes from Littorina saxatilis, assembly GCF_037325665.1. Lineage (NCBI taxonomy): Eukaryota > Metazoa > Mollusca > Gastropoda > Littorinimorpha > Littorinidae > Littorina > Littorina saxatilis. The sequence continues at coordinate 17,972,040 of NC_090259.1, forward strand.
ACGGAGAAGAGAAAGTCGATACTTTGGTTCGATTGACAGCAGGGCACTGACACACCACATTTCTACTGACACACAACTTGACCACAACAACAAAACTATGGCCGATGTGGACTGTTTATTCTGCATTCCGTTTCGATGTTCTGAGATGAGGGAGAAGAGAAAGTCGATATGTTGGTGTGATTGACAGCAGGACGCAGGAAGAGTGGCAGGCTCGCGGCCTCCGAACACCACAGCGCTTTCCCTGCGTCTTCCACGTGCAACCTGGCGGCAGTCAATGTCATGTTTGTAGAACAGAACAAACAGCCATAAAAAAAAATTATGTTTGAGTGAACAGCGAGAAAAGAGAGAGAGAGAGAGAGAGAGAGAGAGAGAGAGAGAAAGACAGAGACAGAGACAGAGAGAGAGAGAGGGGGAGAGAGAGACAGAGATAGAGAGAGGGGGAGAGAGAGACAGAGAGAGAGGGGGGAGAGAGGTGGGGGGGGGGTGGACAGAGACAGACGTCAGACAAAGAGACTGAGAGAGACAGAGAGAGACAGAGAGAGAGAGGGGGGTTAACAAAAAGTTGGCTGTGACACAGACAGACAACTATACATGTCCACACACACACACACACACACACACACACACACACACACACACACACACACACACACACACACCTTATGACGTCTTCCTGTTTAAAAACAAACTAGCAAACAGCTCCCAGGAACCAGTCACAAGAGCCCGGATGCTGCTGTCCGAGAGTTAGCGAGGATCATGTAGCATATCTATCGACAGAAACACTCGTGCTGGCGTGTTTAAAAGGTATTTCTACAGAATGTCAAAATGTATCGCAGTTCAGAAAGGATTAATTTAGGAATTGGCTTAATCAAAATAATGGTGAGCTATGCGATAATGTAATATTCTAAGGACTTTTAAAACAGCACACACACATTTTCTTTTTAACGTTCTCTTAGACCAGTTGGTCTATCTTGTGACAGGTATTGGCAATACGCTGAAGATATGGTGTAATACTTGGACTCGAACAAGCCCACTGCGGTTGTCCTCTTCGACACGCCATCATTAGGTTTGTCTCGTCAAAGTATCCAGATACGATCATGATAATCAGAGTCGAGAGATTATGCATTTGTGTCTTTGTGTTTTCCAAGCCCTGAGACTTTCGCTGTGAGCTTGGGATCTTTTTCGTGCTCATGCACACAGGGCGTGGTTAGTCACCAAAGACAGTCTTCACACAGTTGACTCAGAGAAAAAAATATCTCTCGCCGAAAAGGGGATTCGAACCGACGCAGATAGCGATGAACTGGTTATGAAGCCATCGCCATACCGACGTCCTCGCCCAACGTGGGAGACCTCACAGGCCTGGGCGCTGACAAACATGGAGTTGACCACACGGCAATACATGTTTTGAAAGACTGGCTCAGGTGTTCGCGGGGAAAAAACATATGATACAAGAGCAGGTCCTCATTCGACGGGCGCAGTGGCGTGGTGGTAAGGCGTCGGCCTCCTAATCGGGAGGTCGTGAGTTCGAATCCCGGTCGCTGCCGCCTGGTGGGTTAAGAGTGGAGATTTTTCCGATCTCCCAGGTCAACTTATGTGCAGACCTGCTAGTGTCTTAATCCCCTTCGTGTGTACACGCAAGCACAAGACCAAATGCGCACGGAAAAGATCCTGTAATCCATGTCAGAGTTCGGTGGGTTATAGAAACACGAAAATACCCAGCATGCTTCCTCCGAAAGCGGCGTATGGCTGCCTAAATGGCGGGGTAAAAACGGTCATACACGTAAAATTCCACTCGTGGAAAAACACGAGTGAACGTGGGAGTTTCAGCCCACGAACGCAGAAGACAGAAGAAGGTCCTCATGAAGAAGATAATGGGTTTTTTTTCCACCTGGGTGGGAGCGCATGCATGAAGAACATTTCTATAAATATGTTGTTGAGAAAATGTTTTGGTCTTTTTTGTCTGACTCAGTATTTGTTTTAGCCTGGCGAACAAACTCAAATCAAAGTGCCTTAAGTCCAGTAGTTGATTATGTTAATGTTATTATTATTGCAAAAACTTGTACAGGTAATTCTATCAGAAATTAAATACATTTTTGAGTATGAATTGCGGTTTAAGAAATTTAGCATAATGAATAAAATTAAAGAACTTCTTTAAAGTTAGGGAGTATTGTCTTTGTACCACCATTTTATGTAAAGGAGAGTACATACATGCTGAAAGAATTTTTGAGTTAATAATAAAAAAAAGACAAATGAAGAAGGGTGCTCCCTGCCCGTTAAAAATAAAGAAAGAAAAAGGGTTGAAACTGCATGCAACTGAGGTTAAAAAAAAATGGCCCCAAGTCAATGCACAGCGAAAGGGTTGAAATAATAATTATAAGGTTGGTAGCCGTGATGGTGTCAAACTGACACATATTATGTAACGTGTCCACAATATATCCCAAACAAACGACTGTGCTAGAAAATTATTGCTAGTCGTGTGCAATATTTGATTTGAGTAGGAGCTGCACACATTAGGGGCTCCGCTCACATATGTAACTTCAGCAGGACAGACGACGCACTGCAGCTTATCCCAGCTCGCTATACGTTGCATGAAAGGAAAACAGGCCAAGTACTCGTCATAATCCCTATCGCGGCATAAATAATAGGCAGTGCGTCGTCTGTGCCGCTGAAACTGCGCAGGTATATTCTGCCCATAAGCAATTCAAAACCGTAACAAGATGGCGGACAGCTAGGTAAGTTTTTTTGTGGCTCTCTGTTACTCTCGTGCTTCTTAAAACTGTCAGGCTCTTATGACAGAACCTGACCGAGGAGTGTAGTGTATTTAACAACTTTTCCTCTTAACCGCTATGCAAAAGTTGCTTTGATTTATTTAAATAATATAAAACTTCCTCCGTTGGCCCCTCGGTCGGTTTGTTTGTTTGTTTGTTTGCTTAACGCCCAGCCGACCACGAAGGGCCATATCAGGGCGGTGCTGCTTTGACATATAACGTGCGCCACACACAAGACAGAAGTCGCAGCACAGGCTTCATGTCTCACCCAGTCACATTATTCTGACACCGGACCAACCAGTCCTAGCACTAACCCCATAATGCCAGACGCCAGGCGGAGCAGCCACTAGATTGCCAATTTTAAAGTCTTAGGTATGACCCGACCTCCCGATCACGGGGCGGACGCCTTACCACTAGGCCAACCGTGCCGGTCCCTCGGTCGGTCTTGGTTTAAGCGTGTTTTTATTAATTCCTTGTATACATGTTATATACAGTAACAACATTAAGAACGTTAACAAGCAGACTGCTTATGGACACGTTCCAAAACTAATAATCAATACACATTCTGATAACAAGACATGGCGAACAAGTGATAACTTCAACCCTTTTCTTTCAAAATATTTCATAATATTTTATACAAATAAAGAGAGAGAGAGAGAGGGAGAGAGAGAGAGAGAGAGAGAGAGAGAGAGAGAGAGAGAGAGAGAGAGAGAGAGAGAGAGAGAGAGAGAGAGAGAGAGAATGCTTTGCTACATCTATTGCTGTCACTGTTAATATAATATCAGCCGAAGCGATCAGTTGACATAACGTAATCTTGTACAGCAGAAAATATTTTCGTATTCAAAGATATAGTTAAATCAGTATTGCCAAACAAAAGTGTTTTGCAATCCAGAGCGTACGTTGGTAGACTATTGAATAAAATGGTTCTATGTTCTTTAAATTTTGGACAATGTAACAAAAAGTGTTCAGCGTCTTCCGGGCGTACTCCACACGTGCATTCTAAATTATCAGAGAGGTGTCGGTTAACAAGGTCTTGTTGCAAATCGCTCATATTTAATCTCAACCTGCTGTGAAATACCTGTGCCTTACGGTTGCCTAAATAATAATACTGTGGAACAACAACATCTCCATTCATCAAAAATCTTTTAAATTCACCAATTGACTGCGTTTGTCGTATATTTTCTGGAAGATTATTCCACAAAGCTGTCGTTGAAGGAAAAAATGAAGATTTACATAACTCACTTCTGCATAATGGAACCTTACGTTCAAGAGGGCGTCGTCTGTGGTAAGGATTTACATCGGAAACCAAGACAGGCAGTTTGGAATATAAATATGCTGGGGTTAAACGATTTACAATTTTATAATACAGCAAGAGTTTATGACGACGTCGCCTTTCTTTCAGGGGCACAAAACCCGATTCATTATACAATTTTTGGTGGCTTGTACCACGAACTGCACCTACAATAATTCGGATTGCATCGAGATGCAAGGTCTCCAACTCGTCTGACAAACACTTCGTACAGTTATCCCAAATAACGTCCGCGTAATCAAACAATGGTAATATAAAGGATTTGTATATAACTTCAAGCGATTTTCTGTTTAGACGATACTTGAATAAACCAAAACACGCAATTGACTTTCTACACTTAGCAATGAGACTTTTTATGTGGGAATCCCATTTACAATTACCTTGTAGGATGACGCCAAGGTGCTTGTGATTTTCAACATCAATCAAAAGTGCATCGGTCGGTTTTTACGGAGACCATACAGAGAAATGCGCCCAAACCCGTTGCAGAATCGAAACATTTTGTTCCCCACCTCCTGTACTACCACCCCCTCCATTTTCTGATTGTTTGCGTATCAGGTTTTTCTGTTTGTTATCGTTGTCTGAAATGAGTAAATGTATTTAGTCCGCCATCATGTCAACCTTTGTTATGTACATACCAGGATTACTTCAAATAAGACCTATATGCTTGAGTTAGTTATCCTAAAAACCATGTATTGTTTTTGTCATGATAATAATTGAATGAAGTTTTAAACCAATCGAAACATGCTTATATTTACGTCACCAAAGGCCTCTGGACATTAACTGCAGACAACATGCCAAATCCCCATTGCACGGACCCCCAGTTTTAACCGTTGTGTGCTTGTCCAGGCATTTATAATCCAGTCCTCAAAAGGCACTTCAAAAAGGGCCTGTAGGACAAGAAGCAGGATCAACATATCATCCAGGGTTTAGTGTAAATCGAAAGATAAACATAGTTATGTCTTCTCAGTAAGATAAAGATGGACGGGACAAAATGCAACCCCCCCACCCCCCCCCCCCCCCCCCTCCTTCACTCTTCAGCAGTAGGCGGTCTCTGTGGGACAGTCGCGTGGCGCAATACGCTGGTCTTACCACGGGTGGACAACAAAGGTGTCTGATGACCCATTGTTGACTGACCACGCCACTGTCGTCACCGTCTGTCACGCTCCCCCACCCACCCCTTTTAATCCCCCACCCCCGTGCTCTCTCTGGTAATCCTCTCTCTGTTCGTCTTTTGGAGACCCCATGCAGCGGTGCAATTCACGGGACAGGCCGGCGAGACATCTGAGCGTATGTGCCTGAACAGGGTGACTCAAGCTGTGGGAGTGGTCAGTTTGTTCAATCCAGTCCTGTCCTCACACACACACACAAAAACGCACGCACGCGCGCACACTCCCACACAGACAGACAGACACACAGACAGACACACACACACACACACGCACACACACACACACACAAACGCACGCACACACACACTCAGACAGACAGACTCACACACACACACACACACACACACACACACACGCAGACACGCACACATTCACGCACACACACACACACACACACACATACACAAACAACAACAACAACAACAACAATAACATACAGTAAAATAGTTCGACACACCATATGATCCACAGCGATTTTCGCAAAAGTTTTATTGACCAACTTGCACAGGTAATGATGCATGAAGACAACATGTTACGTGGACAGTCAAATGGTGAATGGACACTAGGCGCTACAGCCAATAAATCACAGTGTGTTGCGGACACGCGCGAAAGCCTGGACATTGCACATTTTCTGGATACCTCGTCAGCTTCACACATTCATTTCTGAAACTCTTTTTGGCATGTCGTATAACATCGTTACTGATGTCTCAAATGACCTTAAATTTCCGTGTGTATTTTACGACAATGTAATTTATTGTATGTGTTAGCACAAATCACCGAAAGTTTGAAGGCAATGTGTTGCTGTGTGGTTATACTAAAATGTCCAATTGTTCGCCTCATTACCCGCTAAAACGACTTCAGAAACCGCCATTACTGGCTTCTTTGAAGAATGACACCCACACCGTTCAGCATGTCTTTGTTTGTTTGTTTGCTTAACGCCCAGCCGACCACGAATCGCCATATCAGGGCGGTGCTGCTTTGACATTTAACGTGCGCCACACACAAGACAGAAGTCGCAGCACAGGCTTCATGTCTCACCCGGTCACATTATTCTGACACCGGACCAACCAGTCCTAGCACTGACCCCATAATGCCAGACGCCAGGCGGAGCAGCCACTAGATTGCCAATTTTAAAGTCTTAGGTATGACCCGGCCGGGGTTCGAACCCACGACCTCCCGATCACGGGGCGGACGCCTTACCACTAGGCCAACCGTGCCGGTCGTTCAGCATGTCGTAACGTCATTGTTAGACAAGACAGGAGAACAAAACGGGCGGGGATGTAGCTCAGTTGGTAGCGCGCTGGATTTGTATTCAGTTGGCCGCTGTCAGCGCGAGTTCGATCCCAGGTTCGGCGGAAATTTATTTCACAGAGTCAACCACCCCCCGAACCACCCCCCGTGTATACTACATTGGGTGTGCACGTTAAAGATCCCACGATTGACAAAAGGGTCTTTCCTGGCAAAATTGCTTAGGCACAGTTAATAATTGTCTACCATACCCGTGTGACTTGGAATAAGGCCGTGAAAGGTAAATATGCGCCGACATGGCTGCAATCTACTGGCCGTATAAAATTTCATCTCACACGGCATCACTGCAGAGCGCCTAGAACTGTACCCACGGAATATGCGCGATATAAGCTTCATTGATTGATTGATTGATTGCTTTGGGTGCAAATTTGATTGTCCTTTCCAATGACATGCAAAGCTAGTTGCGTTTTAGCTTTTCTGGTGTTTTTTTGTGGTCGATTTTAACGCAGGATCGTTGCTTTTGGGAATTTAAATGTGGGGGGTTGTGTTGTAGGTTCAACTGTATATATATAAAGGCCGTGAAAAGTGAATGTTCGCCTAACAGGCTTGAGGTTTGCTGGTCGATGTGAATGCGTTATATATTGTGTGTAAAAAATGTTTGTTTGTCTGTCTGTCTGTAAAAAATTCCATTTCACACGGCAGAAATTAGTATGTAAAGCGCGGAGAGCACTATTAACTGTGGTTCGCGCTATATAAGCTCACCATAATAATAATAATAATAATAATAATAATATATATATATATATATACACTACCTTACATGCAAAAAAATCTATTTGTTTGTGGAATGAATGGCCTTTCTAGTTATATAACGAGTTTGACAATAAACGAGCTCATCACAAAGATCTGCACTTAAACATATCTGCCTAGTTCTTGTTTTATGACGGGTATCATAGATAGCGAGGCTTCTCCCAAACACCGAATAATGCCGCCGGACCTTTATAAAATTGGCATACACCAAACCTGCTGTCATGACGGGATTGGGTAAAGGGGTTGGGCGTGGCCATGGTTTGTCTACGTCGCTAAAACACTCAGACTATAATAATAAACAACTCGCTAAGCCCTCAACATAGACAGTATTAATAGCGAGTAGCTTTCTTGCAGGAATGTTGAAAAAAAGAACAAACAGACTTCTATTTCGGCTGCGATTCAAAACAAACGTGTCCACGCACGCACGCACGCACGCACGCACGCACGTACACACACACACACACACACACACACACACACACACACACACACACACACACACACACACTTTTGCCATTCACGTCATCTAAACCATCCATGTACAGGGTGACCCCAAAAAAAGAGTACCCAAACAAAACGTCATAAATTGAACAAAAATAAAGCAATCTTCATAAAATTTATTTACACACACAAGTAGCCTCTGCATGATTTGCACAGAACATTTTAGCGTTCTAGCTTGTCTTTCAGGAAAGTTATGCTCATTCTACAGAACATGCTCATAACTTTCCTGAAAGACAAGCTAGAACGCTAAAATTTTCTATGCAAATCATGCAGAGGCTACTTGTGTGTGTAAATAAATTTTATGAAGATTGCTTTATTTTTGTTCAATTTATGACGTTTTGTTTGGGTACTCTTTTTTGGGGGTCACCCTGTATGATACCGCACTAAAGGCACGGAACATATCTTTAAAACATCTTCGCTTTCACGTCGTTTGTAAACAGCATTCCGTGTGTTCTTTCATGGCTGTTATTTTTGACCTAAAACTCTTCGTCAGAAAGACCAGAAAATAAGCATCCACAGCACTGTTCAAGGGCATAATATTTAAAGGTCAATATGCATGACATCTAATGAAACAGCTCAATGCATTCATAAAAAAATTAATAATAATAACTAAAAAAAATAATAAAAAAAGCGTTTCTATAGCGCCAGTCCCATCAATTGGCTACAGACGCTTTACAATTTCATTCTAAAACAAACGAGTATTCATTCCATGCAGACTTGGTTCTTTGTCTTTGTAGTTTATCGAAGCAAAGGATTACTAACTAGTATGTTTTATTCATTAAGTTGTAAAGCGCGGAGAGCACGATTATTCGTGTTTCGCGCTATATAAGCTCTAATTAGTGGTATTATTATTATTATTATTATTATTATTGTAACGAACCTTTGGTATGGATATATCACGGAGCTGACAGCCATTTTCATGGAGTGTAACTTCTATTTTACAATACTAGTCCTGCAGGTTTTTTTTAAACCGACACATTCGAACCCGAAACACACACAATCCGCAACATTATCAGAACAGATGAACAGCTGTTAAGCAACTCCTATGGGTTTGAGACCAAAGCTCTAACTTGAAGTGACCAGTAGATTAAAACGAAAGACGGCTTCTTTTCAAGTACAAGGGAAGCTTTAATCACGCAGAAAGACTTTTTGCATCACACATACCGGCGTCTAAATATGAACAATGAAGGGTACAGTAACACCGCAGAGTCTCTTCTGCCAAACTCCTCTGAATTATTGAACCCCTCGTGACGTTTGCTTTTGAAAATTCTTTTCATTGTGTCAAATTGACATACTTGTTCAACAGCCTTCATTTGATGACTCATGACGTCACAGCCCCTTTAAGAACATCCGACACGTACATGTGTACTACTAAGCTTTGGCCGTTAGTCCAACTTGAAATGGTGTGTTCATGTTACACATATGACTATGGGAGTACAGACACGGGACACAGGATATAGATTTATAACAATGAAACATCACATCAGGACAAAAGGGATCACAAAGAAACGTCCAGAAGACTCATGCCACCTCCACCTGTTGCCAGCAGTGGCTGTAATCATAGTTTACATATGAATAAACCAGTTTTATAAATACCGTAGGATGCCACGGGCGAGGGAACTGCTGGGGACTACATATGGTACAAGTGTGTGCGACAAAAGGTCGAGGTTCAAAATGTGGAGGCACAAAAGGTCGAGGACATTTGCCAGTCGAGAGTCGAAAGGTCGAGGGTGACAAAAAGACGAGTGTGACAGAATGGCGACAGCAAAACGTCGAGAGGACAAACGGATTGAAAAAGGTCGACATTTTCAAACCTCAACCTCTTTCAATCCTCGACCTTTTTCAATCCTCGACCTTTTTCAATCCTCGACCGACCTTTTTCAATCCTCGACCTTTTTCAATCCTCGACCTTTTTCAATCCTCGACCTTTTGTCCCCTCGACGTTTTGCTGTTAAAATGTTGTCACACTCCACTTTTTGTCGCATTCGACATTTTGACAATCGACCAAATGTCCTCGACCTTTTGATTTAGTACCAAACGTCTACCACTGGCCTCTAAATCGGACTATACCTAGTAAACGCCCCTCCCCACTTGGATTCGCTGGAGTCCAGGTAAATATTTGTCTTTGATAATATTTCCTAACTTTTGAAGGTTTTTTTGCACAATAATTATAGGCATTTGGTGTGAGTAAATGGCGACAAAAAAAGCTCAGCGAAACGGGTTTTTTAGTGTTGAGTTTAAACATTCGGCATTGGGGTGTTGTGGACAACAATGCCAAGAGAGGATGAAGAATTTGGGAGATGAGGTTGAATTTAAGGAGGACGAAGTCGACTTTGAGTGATTTAACAAGACCGACTGGTCTTTCGTATGCTGTGTCGTCTCAAGACAAGAGGGTATAAGGGTAAAGTATCATATTGCTGTCAGGTTACCCTCATGGAAATTCGGGTGGCTTTCTCCCTGGTCTTTCGTATGCTGTGTCGTCTCAAGACAAGAGGGTATAAGGGTAAAGTATCATATTGCTGTCAGGTTACCCTCATAGAAATTCGGGGTGCTTTCTCCCTGGTCTTTCGTATTCTGTGTCGTCTCAAGACAAGAGGGTATAAGGGTAAAGTATCATATTCCTGTCAGGTTACCCTCATGGAAATTCGGGCTGCTTTCTCCCTGTGGAAAGTGAGCTGGCAAAAAGACTACGGCGCTTACCCAGGTTTAATGTTTCCATAACGAATAAGTCTGGGGGCCCGGTAGCTCAGCTGGTAGAGCACTTGACTTGTGAGGTTCACAGGTTCGAATCCGGGCCGGGACGGACACGGGTCAACTTTATATGCAGACTCAGACACGGTATCCATGTTCTACCCCCATGTCACCACAGTGGCACGTAAAAGACCTCGGTCATTCTGCCATAAGTGCAGGTGGCTGATTACGCCTGTAAACACGCAGACACCTAGGTAGCGCGACTCCGTTGCTGCAAGATTTCCACTGGGAGGAAGCGACCTGAATTTCCCAGCGATGGGACAATAAAGTAAAGAAAAAAAAAGGAAAAAAAAGTGTAGCACGATGTGCAGTGCCATCAGTTTTCTGGTCGTCTCGTACAACAACACGCCCTCCTTAGTTAACAAGATATTGTGGTAACAAATCCACATAACAAGTACGTTTTAGCATGTTAACAGCAACATGTATACACATACACACACACGGTTAAAGCTTTGTTGTATGAAAGTAGAAAAGTAGTCATTGGCACTATCTCTTTCACGTCAAAAATATCTGAAAAAGACAACCCACATTGGTTGTTTTTGCATTGTTCGCCATAGATTTTGTGTTTTGGAAATTTTTATGACAATGAAGACTAAATTATTTCAGTACGCACAAAGGTTGGGACGATGAAGCTCTCTGCAGGACCAGAGACGCCATGTCATATCATTACATAAATCTACTTCAAAGGAAATATGTCAAAACATTTTCTAACACGGGTTCACATTTTACGAGAAAAATGAACACAATTAATACAGACAAAAACCACTGCTAACACAGTGGAATGTGAAAGAACAGCTGTGAAGTCAGCGTATTGGAGATGTGTTTGTTGATCTAGTCCAGGTTAATGGCGGGAAGATTATGTTGTGCTAAGGACGCAGCAAACACATCACATAATCAAACAAGTCGCGTAAGGCGAAATTACAACATTTAGTCAATCTGTCAAACCCACAGAATAAAACTGAACGCACTGCATTTTTTCACCAAGACAAAACAGCTTCGCCAATCCCTGCGGCAAGGGAGTCGCTCACTTTTCCCGTGCAACACGAAGTGAAACTGACATGCAAGAATAGCGAAATGGTGTATTGCGGTACTAGATGATTACCCGCTTCGCCGGGAAGAAGTAGAGCCGAATACCCGGTTTCGCCGGAAAGAAGTAGAGGAATACCCGACTTCGCCGGGATGAAAGCGTTGTGGACAATGACCTTCTAAAAATAGTAACGGGAATATCCGGCTTCGCCGGGATGAAAGCGTTGTGGACAGTGACCTTCTAAAAATAGTAACGGGAATATGGATTGACGCCACACGAAGGAAGGGAGATAAACGCAAAACACTGGAGAAGATAAGGAAGAGTTACTGGGAATGGATCTGGGAAGATGAACAGAAAAACCAAAATTGGTTCAGCGCTGCGCGCTGAAAGCACGTGTTGAAAATTCTCATCGACCAGGTTGTGTCCGGGGTCTACCTGAATATGCCCACCAAATTTGAAGCAGATCCATCGAGAACTTTGGCCGTGCATCGCGAATACACACACACACACACAGACAGACACAAGTCGTATATATATATAGAAGCAGGAAAGCGCGCTTTTCTGTATTCTTTTTAACTTTCTGAGCTTGTTTTGAATACAACATATCATATCTATATGTTTTTGGAATTAGGAAATGATAAAGAATAAGATGAAATCATTTTTGGATCGATTTTTTAAATTAGAATTGTAGTACTAATTAATCTATTTTTGTTAATTGTGATCACATTTTAAGAGTAAAGATGACATATGTTTTATATTATGAGATTCCACATTGGATGAAGAATACAATGCAATCAATTTTTAGGACCAATCGTCCACAAGCTCGTTCGGAAGACACAACCAAGAAAAAGATTCATGATCAATCGACTTATTACATGTATACAACTCTCCTGTGTTCACTTTCAAGTGAATAACTATCGTTCTGATATCATTTTAAAGTGAAGCTAAAGAAACCTGGTATCGGCACTGATGTGCATCTCCTATGATCTCAATGGTATCAAGGCACGGGTCATAGCCCTTTGCCGCGACAAGGTTTGCCGATACCGGCACTTGTCTTGTCTAGACAGTGACGTCATTCATAGATGACGCCAATCATAAATGACGTTTGTCAAGGGAACTTATGCTTTCAAGTGTTGCTGCTTCCAGTGACAGGAAGGTATAGAGATTGATCATTGTATACAATCAATTTATCATTGTATACACAAATTACACAAACGTCATCTTGTGAGGGACCAAAAAATATTGAAACTCGAGGATGATTTTTTTGTGTGGTATGAACCTCGACCTACGGTCTCGGTTGATACCACAAAAAAATCATCCTCGAGTTTCAATATTTTTCGGTCCCTCACTCGATGACGTTGTGTAATCTCTATATCTCAACAGTGTTAGAAAACAGATATTTCGACCCCACGGTCTTTTAAGTGGACAGACAAACAAATATCCACACAAAACTTATCTTGATAGTTCGATCAGTTTCACGTCCACGTACTCGTCAGGAAGCCGAGCGAATGATGTGAATATTTGTTTGTCTGTCCACTTAAAAGACCGTTGGGTCGATATATTTGTGAATGTATTGTTTTGTCAATAACAAACGTTCCAACAACCTACCTTTCTTGTTTTTTGATTCTGAATTTTAGAACGTTGGCAGTCTCTTTGTTTTTGGATTCCCTCAAACTGGTTTTTATTTCTTCTTTAAAATGTGTATATTTTTATTTGAAAGGCAGGGGTTGAACAATGTCTCGACGGGCGCTGTGGCGGGGTGGTAAGACGTCGGCCTCTTAATCGGAAGGTCGAGGGTTCGAATCCCGGCCGCGGCCGCCTGGTGGGTTAAGTGTGGAGATTTTTCCGATCTCCCAGGTCAACTTATGTGCAGACCTGCTAGTGGCTTATTCCCCTTCGTGTGTACACGCAAGCACAAGACCAAGTGCGCAAGGAAAAGATCCTGTAATCCATGTCAGAGTTCGGTGGGTTATAGAAACACGAAAATACCCAGCATGCTTCCTCCGAAAGCGGCGTATGGCTGCCTAAATGGCGGGGTAAAAACGGTCATTCAAGTAAAATTCCACTCGTGCTAAACACATGAGTGAACGTGGGAGACTAAGCCCATGAACGAAGAAGAAGAAGAAGAAGAAGAAGAAGAAGAAGAAGAAGAATGTCTGATATTACTTCTAAATAAGGTTGAATGCTGAACAATTAAAGTAGTGTAAAGATATGTATTTTTGCCTTTTCTGATTTATGATTGTCGCTTTTACTGATTTATAATTTCCCGTACATAACTTCATAAGTTGTTGTGTGAGGAAGACAATTCTAGTGAAGCCTATCTTTAGATGTTCAAGTGGGTTTTCAGTATAATATATTTGGGCAAACTGTGTCAAGCTAGTACTGTCACCACGTGCACTGTATTCAGCTTATAACTGTGCGATTGTGACCCAGCGTGAAGGTCTCTTCGACTTTTTTTTTCGGAAAAAGTAATTGTACATATGTATAGGTTACAACACGAGTGGTTTTTTATATGGCTTGTATTTCAGTCAAGACCCAGCGGATGAATATCATCGGGAGACACGAGCCTCTGGCGAGTGGCTCTCGATTGATATTCCCGCTGGGTCTTGACTGAAATACAAGCCATATAAAAAACCACGAGTGTTGTAATCTGTATATCCCATTCTACCATCAAACACAAAGTGTAGACTACTAGCGGCACTGTTGCGATCTGTGGAGTGTGAAACAGTGTTGCCAGCGAGACTTGGCCCTTTTGCAACCTTAAACTAAGTGACCGTCGCTGAAAAAATAAAACGAATGAGTGCATCTATAAGTACGCGGTAACACTACTTTCAGACCGTTTAAAAGCTTTAAGTAAAGGTTCATAAGTTGCAAGAAAGTAATGAAGTCGTATAGAAATCCATTTAGTTGAAGCGCACAATTCTTTTGCGTTTCAGGTCGGCGGAACGGGGAAACCGGTTTGGCCCCCATTTGGCTTACTCGATTCAGAATCGATTCCACGTTGTTTTTTTCGAACGTATTATTATACAATTAGGCTTATTGACAGAGAAGCAAATTTTAGGGAACACATATGTAGATTTAACCATTTGCTCCCTATTTGAAATGTATCTACGTGATAAACTGTTTTGCGAGTGTGTTTGCATGAACCTAAACTGGTATGGGTGTGAGGAAAACAGGACCCAAGTCTGTCACCGCCGATTGATTGCATTTTGAAAGAATATGACTGGATTACGGAAAAATACACACATGTTAAGTTCTTAGATACCTTCATCGCCAATGTGGACTTACTGCAGAGCCAGGCAAAAGAGTAGACTTGCTCGCAAATACGTGATAACGAAGCGAAGCCAAAGGACGCGTCTCGGTAGATAAACCAGTCGTCTGGTACGATGCAAGGGAGGGTACTCGTTTTTTTGTTTTGGTTCGCAACCATTGGCATTGTGATCAGTGGTGTTCGACTGTTCAAACTAGTGTTATGCACGGGTTAATAAAACTGCGGATAGAACTCTTTAGCAGCAAAGCAATTAAGAGTGTATTACAATCTACCTTTAAGCATATTTCTGATTGGATTAAGGTTGCGCCAGCTTAAACTCTAGTTTTTATCTGTGTGCTGTCCGGGTGCAAGGGAGACATTGTTTTGTTTTGGTTTTTGTTCTTGTAAACCGGTCTGCAGTAGACAGGGACACGGAGAAAACGTTCGAAACAGTATTGAGGGAACACATTTTCTTTCTGTTGTGTTGCATATTCTTTTTGGGATTATTCCTATGGTAGCGATGCTTGTCGACACACGGATAGCAAACAGAGGTTCGATCGTTCGCTAACATCTGTGTATCTTGTAAGCTAAATGTTCGTTTTTTTCGACCTGCATTGCTTTCATAATGAAAGAAACGTTTGTTTATTGCATCCCATACATCAGATCAGTTTCGAGATTCATGTTTGCGTGCAACTGATATGGTTTTCTAAGCCGTGCGATACGATTTTGGAACTTCATACAAATGTGTCACATTGTTCGGCGCGAGGTCAAAGGTCGGGAGGAAAGTAGTTCTTTGCCCAAATCGGAATCTGCACTATCATATATTTTTTGGAGTCCATGATGTATTTATTGAGCTATAAAATACAACATATATACCCATACTGAAGTAACAGAGACAAAGAAGGGAGGTCATGGGATATATATCACGGCTGTTCAAAGGGCTTCATTTCTGCTACTCTAGCTGAAGGCTATTTTTAGCTCCCATCCTTTCCCCACAGCAGAGATAACACAGCAGCTAGTAGCTCTCTCAGTGCATAGCACTGGAAAGGCTAATCTCCCAGTATAGCGCGGAAGCAGTTGGGTATAACAGGCAAGCGAGCCAAACTATTCCCTCTGCTGGGCTATTTTTAACGCGCACTAAAACACAAGCTGGGAACAGCCGTATAAAACAACCACAACAACAACAACAACAATAACAACAACATGTTCTTATCCTTAATAAGGCACAGTCCTTTCCGTGAAACGTGACAGTTCGGCTGACCATCGTATATGTGGCCAGCTTTCTACGTGGGATGTTTGTTTGTTTGTTTGTTTGCTTAACGCCCAGCCGACCACGAAGGGTCATATCAGGGCGGTGCTGCTTTGACATATAACGTGCGCCACACACAAGACAGAAGTCGCAGCACAGGCTTCGTGTCTCACCCAGTCACATTATTCTGACACCGGACCAACCAGTCCTAGCACTAACCCCATAGAATGCCAGACGCCAGGCGGAGCAGCCACTAGATTGCCAATTTTAAAGTCTTAGGTATGACCCGGCCGAGGTTCGAACCCACGACCTCCCGATCACGTCTACGTGGGATAAGAACATCCCTCCACTTGGATACATACCAAAAATAAACATTCTGAGTGCTGCCCGTGCAGAGTGAGCTTTTGATGTCCACACTTCACAGATTGCTGTCTAAACAACAAACAACGAAGTGACTGTGGTAAGATGAACAAAGTTAAAAAAAACAAAGGAATACTGTACTCACCAATACAAGAACGAGACAAGACAGTACGAATTTTCGCTTATGGAAGCTTCATCAGGAAAAACACGAACACAAAAGACAACAAAAAGCAGACGCAACACGGAACGAACAAGGTTTGAAAGAAAATGGAGGGGAAACACGCAAAAAAGGGAAGGAACTCTAGGAACGGAAATGAATGAAAGGGGAGAGAAGTGGTTGGATGATATCAAGAACGAGACAAGACAGTACGAATTTTCGCTTATGGAAGCTTCATAAGACAGTACGAATTTTCGCTTATGGAAGCTTCATAAGACAGTACGAATTTTCGCTTATGGAAGCTTCATACTGTCAAGAAAAGAAGTCAGAAACAAGTCCCATTCTGCGCAGAGAGCACACGTGCTGTTGATTGTTGGCATGAGTCCAAGTGCAGGGTCGTTCTTTCTGGTCCCAGGTAAAAGTCTGGCCGCATATCTTGACAGGAGGGACCGGCACGGTTGGCCTAGTGGTAAGGCGTCCGCCCCGTGATCGGGAGGTCGTGGGTTCGAACCCCGGCCGGGTCATACCTAAGACTTTAAAATTGGCAATCTAGTGGCATTATGGGGTTAGTGCTAGGACTGGTTGGTCCGGTGTCAGAATAATGTGACTGGGTGAGACATGAAGCCTGTGCTGCGACTTCTGTCTTGTGTGTGGCGCACGTTAAATGTCAAAGCAGCACCGCCCTGATATGGCCCTTCGTGGTCGGCTGGGCGTTAAGCAAACAAACAAACCAAACCAAAATCTTGACAGGACTGTTTACACGGGAAGGACTCTGCCGTTAAGGGGGAAGGTGAAGTAAACTAATACATACGAAAGTCACAGTTTTCAATTGCTTCGTGCGTCTTTGGTTTTTGACCAGTACTCTTGATTGTGGTACCGTTGTGTTCCTAAGGCCCTGGACTTTCCTTTGATTTAAGGCTCACTGTGTATAACTGGATCGAACACGTGATAGGCATATGTACGCGCTCCCGTGTTTACAAAGTGTAGTTTGCCCATAATCGATGTCAAACGCACCATAAGACCATGTAATGACGATATGTCGCCATGCGCGGACCATATACATGCATTACAGCTTGTTCTAGCCTCTGAAAAAGTGAGGATGTCAACAAAGACGCGGAGTTATTTCCCTTGCGTCAACGTTCCCTCTGTTGGCAAATCTATAAATAGGACGATCTAGATCAAAATAAAAATTCAAATATCTCAACATTTAAGGGGTCCTAGACCACAATATCTTGCAGGGAACTTAATTTAGCATGTCTCCAGCTGTGGGTAAAGCAATTAGCGTGTATAGTCATCGAGTACATATGGCTTTAAGGTACATACAGTGACTAATTGGAACCTGGCAGTGAGCAGGGTATCACCGCAACAGTTGGTCTACGTACCCGTCTACGTATGTTTGGTTATAATTATCTGCAAGAGGAAGTTAAGTAGATATTTTGAAAACATATGAAATGCAAATGGCGGCCACAATTAATATTTGGTTGATATCTACTTCCTCTAGTAGATAATCAAAACCGAACATACGTAGACAGGTACATAAGGATGAAGACCAACTGTTGCGGTGATACTATCCTCACTGCCAGGTTTCAATTAATCGCTGTATGACGTACCTTGTTCGAAAAAAACACCTAATTACTTCATTCATTAGTGACTACCGCGTTTGATCCAATTATACACAGTGAGCGGCCTTAAATCAAAGGAAAGTGCAGAGTCTTAGGAACACAACGGTGCCACAATCAAGAGTACTGGTCAAGAAACAACAAGAAATTCCTCCGAGGTAGGAAAAACACCCCCGTCCTTACCATTCTCACTGCCACCAACTGAGAAGGTTATTTCCCTTTGACCATTAATATGTCCCTCTATAAGTCCTTGTAGAATCTTAATCCACCAATAACTCCCTAACCGTGTGTTTGTCTGGTCCCAATTTTTGTAAGGACCGTCTCAGGAATGTATAGAACCTGTTCACCAAGTTTGGTGACGATCGGTCCGTTCATTCTTGAGATCTATATGCGAACACAAACACACAAACAAAGAAACAAACACATCGACCGAATCCTATACACACCCCTATACCGGGGGTGTAAAGACGCACGAAGCAATTGAAAACTGTGACTTTCGCAGGTGGTAGCCTATCAGTTGACCTTAATAACGCAACAATTGACATTGTGAAAAACAACTACATCAAATGAAGAAGGAAACGCTTCGGGGGGTTCGAGATGTTCCTTCTTTAAAAAAAGAGATGATGAAAAACAGATGTGTGTGAAAACACAGGATTTTTCAGCTCAGTTCAGAATATACCGCAGCAGATTGTGAGAGACGAGTTGAGATGAAGTGTGATGTTTCTGTAACTATAGCGATGTCCACCGGTTTCATGGACATGATAGTTATACCGTACAGTGGAACCCCCCTTTTAAAAACCCCATTTTAAGACTCCTTCCTTGTTAAGACCTTGGTTTTTTCAGATTTTCTGTTCATAACCTCTGTAAAATTACCCCCATTTTAAGACTCCCTCCTTTTTAAGACCTTGGTTTTTTTCAGATTTTCTGTTCATAACCTCTGTAAAATTACCCCCATTTTAAGACTCCCTCCTTTTTAAGACCTTGTTTTTTTCAGATTTTCTGTTCATAACTGTAAAATTACCCTCATTTTAAGACTCCCTCCTTTTTAAGACCCAATTTTCTCAGACTTCTGGAGGTCCTAAATGGCAGGTTCCACTGTTCTCAACCTTGACATTCACACACACGTTGTCCCACCGAGTGATGCGGGGTCATATTGCACGTACTTCCCACAGGAAAAGTCCCATGCCTATTTTTCCTATTGCGCCTGTGGGATGATATTTGCACATACTCGGTCCCGGCATGAAATAAAATGAATAATAAATAAATACTGATAAGAAGAAATGAAAGCAGTCTCTGATTCTTTCCTTTCTTTTCTCTGAAATTGCTGGTAACATTACTAACATTGTAACAAGAAAAACGAGGCTGGATGTCTAAGGGGGACCATTAATTTTATCCTGGACCGCCAACTAGCTCTCTCTCCGCTCTTTCTCTCTATTACGAGGTAGCGGCCTCTCGCATTTAGGAACCTACGCTTACATGGCCTTTCAGAAATCAGGGGGATGTCATATCCGGTGTCGATTGTAAACATGGACGAAGTTGCCGAGGTAAGTTCTGAAAATGCTAAAATAAACTCAGCTAAAGTGCATATGGAACATGTTTTTCGATGAGTTTTGTTAAGTTTAGTTTGGAGTTTTGGAAAATCCAGTTCATTGTCACCTCCCATTGTCACAAATAACTGGAGCGTGCTTTCTTTTCACTGTCTTCGAATCGCTGGCCTTTCAAACCGGACACTAAGCGCCCCTGAAAGTCGAGCGTCGTAATCTCGAAGGGTCACGTGACGAGTTGGCGGTCCAGGCTATTTGGTCTATGGTCCCAGGCATGTATAGTTGCATTCCGTCGTCCTCCTAGAATTTTGACGTGACTGGATTCTTGGCGATTTTGATGTTTTTGTGCTATAGACTAAGTAAATCATTCTACATGAGAAATATTATCTGAAATACGATGGACAAGACATTTAAAATTATTTTATGTTTCTATCCAAACCAGTTACAAATTTAAACACTATTTCATAATATTAAAAAAATAATTTTGTTTTGGCCTTCTGCTGAAAAGGTGTCCAAAATGAGTTACGCCCGAATTCCAGGACGACGTCGATACGCTGTGATCTCTGCTGTATCCATGGCCTGTGTCTGTGTCAGCCTTTGTTGATGGTTGGACGTTGAGTGGTTCAGTATTGCACGTTGCCCGTGAAACTGATGAACGCGCCAAGCTTCAGATTAATCCCTACCCAAGATTTCTCATTCGGCCTTGTTGATCTTGTATAAACTCCACACTGAAAATCCCCCCCTCCCTTCTATAGTGCTGATGATCGACCTCAGGTACTTTACATTCATGGGGTCAAATTCGTTCAACAATGTTTTTAAATTTAAACTTAGAAATTTGCTTCATTCTAAAATCCTTCCCTTCTCATTCAAGGGGCGTAACCACTCGGTGCACATTTTAGAAGGAATCAAATCTATTACATTTCACCACCAATTTTCTTCACATGCAAAAAAACTGACATGCTTTTCTCCCTGAAATAAGTCTACTTCTGTAATTTGACCAGAAAATAACATTTCAGTCTCGGATACATATCGAATGAGAAATCTTCTTCTTCTTCTGCGTTCGTGGGCTGAAACTCCCACGTACACTCGTGTTTTGCACGAGTGGAATTTTACGTGTATGACCGTTTTTACCCCGCCATTTAGGCAGCCATACGCCGCTTTCGGAGGAAGCATGCTGGGTATTTTCGTGTTGCTATAACCCACCGAACTCTGACATGGATTACAGGATCTTTTTCGTGCGCACTTGGTCTTGTGCTTGCGTGTACACACGGGGGTGTTCGGACACCGAGGAGAGTCTGCGCACAAAGTTGACTCTGAGAAATAAATCTCTCGCCGAACGTGGGGACGAACTCACGCTGACAGCGGCCAACTGGATACAAATCCAGCGCGCTACCGACTGAGCTACATCCCCACCCCGAATGAGAAATCTGAGGTAGGGAGTAATCTGAAGTCGTTACACCGGCCACCAGTGTACGTGACAGGCTTTGCATCCCGTCGGTACCCGTTTAAAAGTACACCATCACATGCACACATAGAACATAAATAGACGATTGAATGAAATAAATAAAAATGTCAAGTAAGTGGCAGCTTAAAAAAAACGTAAGAAAGGGAAGGATGAAAGCACCATATTATATATAATACGTCTTTCCATGTACATTTTTTCCTCTTGAGAGCCCTCGGCCTAGGTGCACGAGAAAGTTACTAACCGAGTGGGAGTCAGCCGTGGTGCTGGATTGGTTGAAATTGAGATTTGTTGTGATTTCAACGAATCAGAGCCCGCGCCTTGTTCTCACCCGTTTGGGTGGCGCCCACTTTCGGTTCGTGCATCTCAGTCCTGGGTTGTTTTGCCACTGTCACAGCAGTAGCACGTGCAACAGTTTACTGGCAGAGTACGCGGTTCACGTGTATCATTGCTGTGCGACCTTCCCTACCAAGCAGCGTGTAACTTGGTGTAAGGGCTTTGTGCACGAGCAGCTCGTCTCGAGTCCAACACCCTGCACACACACACAGAGTTGTAACACGTGCAACAGTTCACTGGAAGAGTACGCGTTTCACGTGCATCAATGCTGTGCGACCTGTCCTACCAAGCAGCGTGTGACTTAATTGGTCCCAAAGTCGCCTACGTGAAGACTCCGCGAGGTCTTTTCCCCGAAAACTCAGCACTAAAGCTCTGTGCCGCCAGCTTCGCAAAGCATACCCCGCGTAGTCGACTTCGCCCAGTTAAGAACAGGCTTAACTTGGTGCATTGGCTTTGTGCACGAGCTGCTCGTCTAGAGTCCAACACCCTACACACACACAACTGCAGTTCAAAGTGCGCACACTCACTGGGAAAATCTGAGAACATCTGACAACATAAAACACTGCGCAAGCGACTGCCACACACATTTAAGATGTTCATTCTTTTGGTGGAAAGTAAAGCAAAAACAACGAGCAAAATAAAAAGCTCAAAAGCTCGTGGAACAGAACGTGAATACGGATGAGTATAAGAATTATATTGCCTGCTTTCAAGTCCAGCATCTGGTCGTTTGTGTGGCACATCAATTGAAACGTGACTGTCAGCCCATAAAACAGGTTTGTTTTTTTTAACACAGGACCCTTTCTGGGATCTTTGAGGTTTGGACACGGTAGTGAATTGAGATCTTGAGACAGACTCGAGCAGATCGGTTGAGTGATCGGTACCAATATTACACTCGTCTGTCATTATGTAGTAGGAGGTAGACAATGAGGTTTTGTCAAGTGGAATATATAAGATTAGTCATTTCAGAGATATGACATCGATATCACTTGCTCGTGGCGTTTTCAGTTGCCGGTAAAAGTTGGATGGGGGCGAGTATATCGTTAGAGGAGTGCTATCGTGACACGCTGTGGCCAGTCTGCTTTTGGGGGCCAAAACCTGGAGACAACATACATGCCAATGCCACAGACAAGTCAAGACTTCTCAGAGAGATTTGACCGCATAAACACAGATAGTAATCACAGATAATCCGAGTTTCTAGCTGTCTTCAGCACAATCATGTTCATCACAATCTTGAGATTAAACGTCAATTCACAAAGAAAAGCCCTCTATTGTTTTGCTCCAGTTTATCAAGAACAAGAAGACGAACAAGAATTTGATCCGACATAAACGCCATTGGTATCTGTCTTCGTATATCAATGTGGTTCATCTTTTTCTGGACAACAATCACAAATGCGTCAAGCTCACACGTGTCAGGGGTGTGACACAGATTCCAAGACCGCGTACCAAGTAAGCGAAACAAGGGGATGTCCCTCTTGCCGCAACCTGTCAGTTCATCTCTGCGAAGGAGTGGGCAGCGAATGCTGTCAAAGGGAGATTATTCATGCTGTAGATACCTACCACTGGAATGCACCAGTCGACATCGAAACATTTGAATGCATCTTTGGAGACATGCAGTTCTATGTGAGCCCAACGTGTTTTGAAACAAACAAAAAAGTCATCAAATTTTAGGCGTGGCGTGAGGGACAGCATGTTAGATAAAAATGATATAGGCTTGCCTTGGCCAAGCCTCTTCCTTGTTCGGCCTACAGAACTCATTTTCATTAGTGACATGTGCGTCTGTTGTAACATGGCAACTCTGCAATAACCGTCCTTTGACACAGCTACCTTGTTCGTTCTTAAGACATTCTATTGTCTGACCAAGCCCTCTGTTAAACTTTGTCGCATGTGTTTTTCATGTCTCGATTCGATCTAAATTTCTCACTGCTGTGGGCGCTTGCCAGGACTGATGCGGCAGACAATAATGTCGCATCATTTTGATCTTCACAGCAAAGCAGTGGAGCGACAATCAGCCACGCTGTGTATGCCTGGCACTGGAGCCAGGAGCCTGTAGGCCTCTGTTCTCCGCGGCCTTGGGATCATTGTAGCCACGCTGTGTATGCCTGGCATTGGAGCCAGGAGCCTGTAGGCCTCTGTTCTCCGGGGCCTTGGGGTCATTGTAGCCACCCTGTGTATGCCTGGCATTGGAGCCAGGAGCCTGTAGGCCTCTGTTCTCCGCGGCCTTGGGGTCATTGTAGCCACGCTGTGTATGCCTGGCATTGGAGCCAGGAGCCTGTAGGCCTCTGTTCTCCGCGGCCTTGGGGTCATTGTAGCCACGCTGTTCATCCTCTGTTCTCCGCGGCCTTGGGGTCATTGTAGCCACGCTGTTCATGCCTGACATTAGAGACCTGAGCATGTAGGCCTCTGTTCTCCGCAGCCTTGGGATCATTGTAGCCACGCTGTGCATACCTGGCATTGGAACCAGGAGCCTGTAGGCCTCTGTTCTCCGCGGCCTTGGGATCCTTGCACGTGCAGTCCTCGCCACAGGACTGTGGGAAGGGCTCCACCTTGGACCCCAGTGTGGACTCGCAGCAGTCGCCGCCATCCCACTGACAGTACTTGCGGTTGTTGCGAGCGTCACACCACGAGTCTCCGATGTACTCCTGCCACAAAGATGATAAATGTTTGTTAACGCCCGCACGGTTTAACCATTAGGGGAAAGTCCCCGGGTGTTACCCGGACTTAGATGATTAACAAAAATAAAAACTTGAAGTAAAAAAAATAAAAAATAAAATAAAAAAGATAAATAAATACAGGAGGTTTGGCTGTCGTGCTCGTGCTTCTAGCCACCAAGGCACCAGAGCTGGAGGGTGGTGTCAAGTAGCCATGGAGTTGGTTGGCCTCAAACACACAGCATGCTCTTAAGGTCTTTCTCTATATCGGAAGACACGAACTGCGACATTGTAGAGAAGTTTACTTTTAGAAACATGTCTATGTTATGGTTATTTCAAAGGCAGTAAACTCCCTAGTAATCTCTCTGCTTCAGTGTAACCTTTACTAAGCAACAGCGATACAATCTTGCCACAAACATGTTGTCATAGTTACTTTTTTGTCCACTGCAGCAACATCATGAGATCACAGATATACATTACCAATAGAAACGTTTAGACAAGTCCAGAGTGTTAAGAGCAGTGGTGTCAAACCTGCCATGCGTTGCTCAGAATCACAGTGGCCCGCTCAGAGCAAAGTCGCTCTGGATTGGTCTATGCAACGGGATCATAACGAGGCAAATTGCTTCAAGATGGCGACGAAGAAGGCACGAATGCTGCGAGATATGAAAAAGTTGCACTTCCTTAAAGCCATATGTACTCGATGACTATACACGCTAATTGCTTTACCAACAGCTGGAGACAGACTAAATTAAGTTCCCTGCAAAATATTGTGGTCTAGGACCCCTTAAATGTTGAGATATTTGAATTTTCATTTTGATCTGGATCGTCCTATTTATAGATTTGGCAACACATGTAACGTTGATGCAAGGGAGAGAACACCGCGGCTTTGTTGACATCCTCACTTTTTCAGAGGCTAGAACAAGCTGTAATGCATGTATTATGGTCCGCGCATGGTGACGTATCGTCATTATATGGTCTTATGGTGCGTTTGACATCGATTGTGGGCAAACTACACTTTGTAAACACGGGAGTGCGTTAGTATGCCTTTAAACTAGCAGACGATTCGGTCAGTGAAATCGTCAGATAGAACGTAGTTATGATGGGAAATTTAGCTGGGCTAGTCCCTGAACCTTGAAAAACGGTGGATCCCTCGGGTCACGTCGAAAACCACGCCGAGAAGACCGCGACACGCTACTGACACGGCATCGCACTGGGTGGCCGAGTGGTAACACACTTGCGCTCTTAAGCGAGAGGTGGCGAGTTCGACCCTGGGTCAGGGCGTTAGCAATTTTCTCCCCCCTTTCCTGACCTAGGTGGTGGGTTCAAGTGCTAGTCTTTCGGATGAGACGAAAAACCGAGGTCCCTTCGTGTACACTACATTGGGGTGTGCACGTTAAAGATCCCACGATTGACAAAAATTTCCTGGCAAAATTGTATAGGCATAGATAAAAATGTCCACCAAAATACCCGTGTGACTTGGAATAATAGGCCGTGAAAAGTAGGATATGCGCCGAAATGGCTGCGATCTGCTGGCCGATGTGAATGCGTGATGTATTGTGTACAAAAATTCCATCTCACACGGCATAAATAAATCCCTGCGCCTTGAATATGTGCGCGATATAAATTGCATAAAAAAAATTATAAAAAAAATTAAAAAAAATAAAATAAAAAAATCCCTGCGCTTAGAACTGTACCCACGGAATACGCGCGATATAAGCCTCATATTGATTGATTGATTGATCGCAGTGTAAACACCGCCGCCGTCTTGGAAAACGAAGCGCGCGGTGGGCGAGCATATCCCAAAGCCGCTCGCTGAGTGCTTCGCGAGCGCTTTCCTGCACTGCCCCAAGAAACGGCTTTCTGTCATGCGCACTGCGGGCGACCCGAGGCAGACCGCTCTGGGCAACTCGTCTCTGGTGGCTCTTAACAAGACTGAGGCATTCGTGCGTGCCACAGAATCTAGCAGTGGAAGTCTAACAGAAGCGAACGAGAAGAAGAAGAGCAGTTGAAAACCGCTTCAAACCGGTCGAAACCTGCCTCAGCTTACCGTGCTGCAAATTTCAATGCAGGAGACACGATCCAGGGGAGGGAACCACTTGCCGGTGCCGGTGCAGGTGATGCTGTTGACTACCTCCCCTTGCACGCCTCGTCGCCCGCTGGCGGTGATGGTGGTGTGACTGTCGCTGTACACTGCCACCTCGTCCGGCGTCGGGCACGTGACGGAGCACTGGGCACCTGGAACACAGGGCACGCACCGTTATCATTGGACTGATGTGTGTGGGTGAGGGTGTGTGTGTGTGTGTTTTGAGATTATTCAAAGTTGATGATTGTAGACTATTTATTGTGCGTTGTTTATCTATCCGCGCGCGTGTGTGTGTGTGTGTGTGTGTGTGTGTGTGTGTGTGTGTGTGTGTGTGTGTGTGTGTGTCTGTGTGTGTCTATGTGTGTGTCTGTGTGTGTGTCTGTGTGTGTCTATGTGTGTTTTGAGATATTTTCCAAAGTTGATGATTGTAGATGATTTATTGTGCGTGGTATTGTCCATACGTGGCTAATGTGTTGTTGTAAGTGTATTGTTACGTTGTTTTGCTAGAATGTTTATGTATTTGAGGTTATGTTAGATAGTATGTGTTTATTCATAGTTAATATGTAAAGCGCGGAGAGAATAGATTACTGTGGTTCGCGCTATATACGAGCTGTCATTATTAGCATCACCACTCGCCATCACCAGTCAGTGAGTACAGAGTTAATACAGGGTGACCCCCCCCCCACCCCCCCCCCCCCCCCAAAAAAAAGTTTTGCAACCCACACAAATGCTTATCACTTCCACAGCCAATGTTTGAATTACTTCATACTTGGTATATATCTATAATTAACTTTAGCCTATGCGTCACCAGTTCACAAAGTGGCAGGTTTGTAGGTCAAATGTTCTGACTTTTGTGCTCTTTCTATTTATTTACTATTTACAATCAGGTCTATCACTGTAAAACGAAGGTTCTGAAACTTCATCGCTTTCACATTCTGTAGCCTACTTCGAATCTTGTTAAAAATCTTGATCTCTTCTAAAAACGTAAAAATCTTGTGCAGGGGAACATCCCGGAGGTTTCCACTGCTACACAGCTCTGGAGTATACAGTTATACCCCCTTTTAAGACCCCCCCCCCCCCCATTTAAGACTTCCTCCCTTTTAAGACCCTGTTTTCTAAGACTTTCTGTTCATATCCTCTGTAAAATTGCCCCCATTTTGAGACCTGATTTTCTCAGATTTTTGGAGGTCTTAAAAGGGGGGTTCCACTGTAACCTTTTTGCACCATCCTCAACGTACCAACGGCAGGCGGTGAGCAGCGCAGAGCAAGGTGAGAGACGTCACGGGGATAGGGACAGGTGAGGCGGTCAAACTGGGGGCACGGCCACAGCGGCGTGTTCCACTGACCGTTGCCATTGCACGTGACCAGCTGGGCCTCCTGCCATCAAACAGTCACGTGCAGTCATAACAAGAAAATAATTGGTTGATTAAAATCAACATGGCCGAAGCAATGTTGTCATAAAAGAAGCGGTATTGTGCGGGCACATGTTGAATTTGGGTTACATGTGTTGCAGAGTATTTGAAAATCCGTAGGCATAAAAACATGCAAAGAAGAGTGATAGGTCCCTGTTGTGAATATAGTCAAGTGGATAAATTGATTACTTATGTATCACACTAGTTTTGCTGTTACAGCAGTCCCTCTCATGAACGGGGACACCCTTGGGCCAGTGCAAACCTGTCCGTACATTGCAGGTGGTCGGTCACGGGAGAGCCCCCCCCCCTCCTCCCCATCACACACACTCAGGCACACTGACGGACTGAGTGAGTCTTTGCTACTGGTGAACGAGCTCTACTTGTCCTAAAACAATAAGGTCAAACTACTACAACTTATAACTGAAAGGAAAAAAACTGTCCTGTAAAAATGACGTTAAATCAACAGTGTCAGAAAAAGAGAGATAAAAGAAATCCTCAAATTTCTGAGGATACAGGCACCCCATGAAAGCAGCCACGAACATACTCACAGAGGCACACATGCTTGTGCAGATACTTTGCAAAAATATGAATTGAAAACCTGCATATGTGGTATTTTCTTTTTGTTGTGTGTGGCTTTATTGAATACTTCAGGCAGTGGCTTTTCCCTGTCCAGTTTTCTCTTTCGTCTCTCTTACCCCTCGCTTACCCACCCCCAACCCCCTTACCCTCCACTCCCTTTACCCAGCCCCGACAGCACAAATTTCTAATGTGCAAGGCAGAGTACACATTTTCTAAAAGGAAGACTACTCCTCTTCAATTATATCCAGAGATCTTCCATCTTTCTCCACCATAAGCCAAATGGTCGAGTCTTATACCCCCTTTACACACAACCGTTCTAGGTCACGTTCCCGTACCGACCAAGGAATGGTGCGGGCACAGGAGGGATAGGGAGAGAACCGCAATGAACGTAACTGATCGTTAACGGAACTGCTTTGAACGGTAGGGTCGGTAGGGACGGCTGAGTTTGGGCTGCATGTTCAAATTTTTAGCCGTTCCCCTCCCGATCAGAATGAACGGTAATGGAACCTCAACCGATCGGTAACGGAACGCTTGGGTCGTTAAAGGAACTTAAAACAACGGTAACGCAACGGTAGCGCTCTCAAACACTGAGTTGTCATACTATTCATCCGTTCTAGGTCCCGTTCCCTTACCGACCAAGGACGGCTGCCACTATGGTCAGACTAATAGACGCTGCTGAAAGATGCCAAAAACGGCCGTTTGCGCAGCGTTCTATTGTTGTGGCAGCAGTCCTTGGTTGGTACGGAAACGGGACCTAGAACGGCTGTGTGGAATGGGGGTATAACTTTTGACACCGAAAAACTGAAGAATGAACAGATCTATGAGGTAACGGTCTCAATGGTCCAGGATCATGAAACAAAGAGTATGTATAATGGTCTGGGGCGATTGTAGCTTCCCTTCTTCGTGTCCAATAGACAAGGACAATAAATAGTAGAGCATAGTGCAATTTCATGTTGACATCTTCTCCACTGAAAGCTATAACCCAAAGACTGAAGACCAAAGTGTTTACCCAACTTCTAACCCGAATCACCCCGGCCCCCTCCTGCTGGGTACACATGCTCTCAAGTTAACCTCTGCTTTGACCTGTGTGCCAGGAGTCGGATGAGAGAGAGACTGAGAGAGAGCGCGAGAGCGAGAGCGAGAGCGAGAGAGAGAGAGAGAGAGACACACACATACACATAGACAGAGACAGACATAGAAAGACAGAAGCGGAGAGACTCAGAGGGAGACACAGACAAAGACATACATACAGAGAGAGAAAAAAAACCACCATGTAACTCATCTCGTGAGAACAGTAATAACAAACGAGACATGTCACCTCTCCGAATGCATTCCAATAGATGACCGCTCCCGAGGCCATCAATAATAAGAATAATCAGGATATGTATATGGCGCAAATCCTAAAACAGTTCTAAGCTCCTCACACAAAAAAATACATAAATAAATTAGTCTGTACACAATTCAAAATCAAATAATAATAATACATATCAAAAAATACTTCTACACTGTACAGTCATGTATGCTTTAGTATTGTCTCTCTCTCAACACTTCACTTTCTGTGCTGGTCTAATCATTCAGATCATAAATACACGAAGGAAAAAACAGCTAGGCAAGCAATGAATCAACCACCCAACCAACACATCAAGCCAGCAAACAACCATACAACTAATCCATCCTGAACTCAGGTCAAAATGAGTTCGGCTCATTCTCTCCCTGACAGGATGCCTTGAGTTTCCTTGTCTGCCAAGGAAACCGATTTTTTTTTATTTTTTATTTTTTTTTTTACATATTTAGAGCTTTTTGTAATGTATTATTGATATAAGCAGATTCGCGATCGTCGATAATGATTTTTCATGGTGTTGTGTAATTTTTGAATTACAAAGGAATTGATTTGTAAGACAGTTTCAAGGGAGCTATTTTTTCGCGGTTGTATTTACTGTGCAAACAACTCTAAATATGGCAAAAGTGTCACGTGATAATCAACCGTTTGGTTTCGGCGTTCGCTGAAGCAGACGATTTTTTCTGTATTGATGCAACCAAATATTACGGTCTCCTTCCGGCAGCAGTCCCAACATTTCGACTTGTTTTAACCTTAGAACGATGTCTTTATCATAACTGTGAAGAACAGAACGGAGATCACTGTCGAAGTCGGCCAATCTGCAATCATTTTCGTCTCGCGAACACTTATCTCAAATTTAGATCATGCTCGCGAAAAACATATGGGAGATAACTCTGTATTCCTAGTTTTGATAGATTCGCGTAGGACTGTCGCGTCCGGTCAGGGAGAGAATGAGCCGAACTCATTTTGACCTGAGTTCAGGATGACGACTAATCAACAAACCAACAGAACTAAGGCAGATCAAGCTCCACGGGCAAAATCAAATAACAAGGGAAGTAGGCGCTCTACTGAACTTAAAGCGCTTACTTCCCTTCATATGTGATCTTATCAACAACCCGAAAATAGAAAAGAAAAAAAACTTCTCTGGTGTTAAGATTATTACTCCCTGGTACAGCTGGTATATGAGAGGCACTCGATAACATCAGTTGTGCATGTGTGACAAGGAGTGACCACAGGAGCTTGTATCAAACCGCCGGTGGACAGAAGTTTGTTTATTCGTTCATGGGCTGACACTCCCACGGTTTTTACGTGTATGACCGTTTTTACCCCGCCATTAAGGTAGCCATACGCCGCTTTCGGGGGAAGCATGCTGTGTGTTTTCGTATTTCTATAACCCACTGAACTCTGACCACAGACGGAAGGTATCGTTCACTGGACCACCACTATCATAGTAAGACTACAAGGTATGTCACTAAGCTTCGAGTCTTGCTCCACTTACTTACAAAAAAAATATAATAATAACAGCTATTGTGTTTTCAGCGTAGCAATAGGGTCCGATATTTAGACGAGACAAGTATAATGCCGACGAGTCGAAGACGAGTCGCATTATACTTGTTCGAGTCTAAATATCGGACCCTATTGCTACGCTGAAAACACAATAGCGATTATATAGCTGTTCTGACCTTGATTTGTTGTTCCAAACTTACAAAAGGACAGTTTTTGCGTCGATGCGTTGATCTCAGGTTTTGATAGCAGACGCCGTTTCTTATGCGCATTAGTTTTGCGCAGGCGCCACACTGACTTTGGAGAAAAACTCGATTTGACAACACAGCTGTTAAACAGCTTTTTATAAGTTCATTCGTATGCAACAAAAAGAAGTTTGAGTTTTTTTAATTTTGAACAAGACTACTTATGAAGAAGACCAAAACACAACATCAACGGAAAACTAGAAACAACTGAAGAACTAGGATGCAACAAGGGGAGGAGAAGAGAACAGCTAATCCGTACAACGCGAGCAGACGGCAGCGAAGTTTTCATTTTGGGTGAATGGCATTTATACTTGTCTCGTCATGAAGCGAATTTTTCAACCTCAGTTATAAACGACTACATGAATGTTAGTGCCATGGGTCGATCATCAATACTTCAGAGGGGAAGTGGGGTATTCAGTGTGAAGTTACGAGGTAAGAAAAACCGAATGCGAAAGTTTGTCTCAGTCGGCAACTGAGCTCACACAGGCACACAAAAACGGCTGTTCCGTTTTACCCCCCTGTTTGAACTACATCTTTCGACTTTGGGCATTTTGTGATGTTAAGGGACAGAAAATAGTTGGTTTAGTCCTGTTTCATCGGGAAGTTAGCAGAAAAGGGTATGCTATCGACATTTGTAAAGCTGAAAAACATTTCCGAGAAGAATTTCAAGTTGTCAGTGTTTGCTATTGTCGATTGAAACAACCTGTGGTACAGATGGGTAAACCGGAACCATGCGTCTTTGTTATTGCCAATATGCTTTTGGATATTGGCAAAAATTGCCGACTTCCGTAGCATTATGCTTTGATGATCGGAAAAGAGATGTGTGAGACCATCCAATCACAGCCCCCGAATTCCCCCACGTGTCCATCAGAATAGCTATATTTGCCAATGTCGAGGACCTTTGTAACTGTACAAATACCAAGATGAAAGAATGTTCTAACTATCTGTACCTTTTATGTTTAGCTGCCTGTCCGCCGCATGTTTTTAAACCGTATTCTGTGCGACCAAACGTGTCTGTCGCCGGTATATCACATCGATCCTGAAAGTCTGAACGGTTCTAACCCGGGGAGATTGTAGTCCGATGCGCTCATTGGTTAATAACCGGATATTCGATGATAGGGTAGCTTCCCTTTGCTGCACAATATTTACATACTTTTTAGACCAATGAGCTAGTATGCATATTCGGTGCGGCATGCATGATGATTTTACAAAGTTCCGCACCTGAGTGGCGTACCTTGTAGTCTTACTGTGATAGTGGTGGTCCAGTGAACGATACCTTCTGCCTGTGCTCTACAGAATCTTTTCCGTGCGCACTTGGTCTTGTGCTTGCGTGTACACACGAAGGGGGATAAGGCACTAGCAGGTCTGCACATTAGTTGACCTGGGAGATCGGACAAATCTCCACCTTAACCCACCAGGCGGCAGCGGCCGGGATTTGAACTCACGACCTTCCGATTAGGAGGCCGATGTCTTATCCACTACGCCACTGCGCTCGTCGGTCGATTGAAGTGAATAGTGAAGTCATTCTGATAATCATCGGTCCACGCTCTCGCTCAATGTCTCTCTGACAGGATGGATCATTACTACGCGGAGTAAAGGAGCTAAAAGCCGAAATCTATCAAAACAAGAACTACAGAGTTATCTCCCATATGTTTTTTGCCAATGTTTCTGACAAAAGACGAAAGTGATTGCTGAATGGCCGATTCTTCCATCTCTCAACGAACAGATTCTTCACTGAGAGACTCATCCATTTCACCAAGCTGTTCATTTTTCCACCCAACTTTGCCTATATTGTACAACCGTATAATGATGGCTGGACTAAGTCTTTTCATTGTCACAAAGGACACATCTACTTTTTACTGGTGTCCGCTCCGTAGCCATTTTGTTATGATCACGTGACAAAGTTGATTATCACGTGACACTTTTGCCATATTTAGAGTTGTTTGCACAGTAAATACATCCGCGAAAAATAGCTCGCTTTAAACTGTCTTAAGCCTACATAACAATTCATTTGTAATTTAAAAATTACACAACACCATGAAAACTCATTATCGACGATCGCGAATCTGCTTATATCAATAACACAATACGAGAAGCTGTAAATATGTAAAAAAAATCAAAAAAATCGATTTCTTCTCCAGAGGAAGAAAACGAAGGCATTCTGTCAGGGATAAATGAGACCCGAAAGGAAGGAACTCATTTTACCAGAGTTCAGGATGTAGTGTAGTAGTATAACAGTAAGGATACAGGAGTAGGCAGGGCTCCCGATATCGCGCGTCCCTGCGTCCGATACGCACTAGAAGCTAAAAAAACGTACTAGAAATATATGGAGGGGGTCCCTGGACGCACTAGATTTTAAAAGAGCGGGTCCTAAGACGCACTAAATTTCCTTTATCGTGCGTACCGTAGATACCATTTTCAGACTGCAATCGACACTTCGCAGTACACTATACGTGACCACAATGTTTTATAAGTACACTGGGACTTTTCAGCTTTTGGACCCTTGGGACCAGGGGTCCCGGGACGCACTGGGAGGGGCGTCCGTGGGGAGCCCTGAGTAGGATACTTCAATCGACCGGCGCTTTGATTCAAGCTCCTGTGCAGTTACTTACGTTACTGCCAGGGCAGGTCAGAGTGCAGCGACTGGACACTGTGACGTCATGAGTGCAAGAGAGGAGGCCGGTATAGACGGGGTCAAACTTCGGACAGGTCACCCTTTGACAGTGAGGTCCGGACCACGTGCTGTCCCCCTCACACGTCACGCGGAACACACGCCTGGTGACAAAGCCGGACAGAAGGGGGTATTATGGTATACACGGAGGTACACAAATCCAAAATATTGACATTTTTCAAAACTTGAGGTAAAACAAGTTCTTGTTTGTCCTGATACAACATAATTAGATATTCACACACACACACACACACACACACACAAAATGATTTAATAAAACAAAACGCTGTCATAGGGCAAGCTTATTTCAGCCAGTGAAGGATGGACTTTAACAAAGATAGAGTGACCATGGCTGCTGATTTTGACTGCACATAGGAATTCTTTATTTGGTGTTTAACGTCGTTTTCAACCATTCAAGGTTATATCGCGACGGGCACATAGGAATACAGGGCCGGATCTGGAGGGGGGGGTTCCTGGGGTTCCGGAATCCCCCCCCCCCCCCCCCCTGGCCATCCAATGTACCTCTCAGAGAAAAAAAAATGTGGACTTTGGACCCCTGCCTTCAGTTGGAACCCCCCCCCCCCCCCCCCTTCAAACGAACTTGGTCCGGCCCTGGAAGAAAGACAAGTAATAACAGAAACGGAGCCGCCTTACCGTGAAGTTCTCCTAGCCCCAGCCACGTGGTAACCTTTCCTGCAGCGCATTTTGCAGCGTGATCCCACGGCCAGCGACCCTGACCGACAGCGCTTCTTGACACGCGTCACGTGCTGCACGTGCAGAGGCGGTGGACACGTGACCAGGCAGATGGCGCGAGGTGCTGACCACAGGCCGTCCGACTCACACACCACCCAGTTGTCAGACCCTGCAGAGAGAGAAATTTGAGGTGTACGACCTCACGGCAAAGCCATCAGGGGCATGTTCCCGGGTTTTACCCCGACTTTAGATGAGACACACAAGTGTATGCGTGTTTAGGTAGTATCAGCCAGCTGCACCGGCTTATGGCAGAATGACCGAGGTCTTTTATGTGCCACTATGGTGACACAGGGATGGGACTTGGACACCGTCTCTGAGTTGCACATAATGTTGACACTTCTATATTGATGACCAGTAGACCAAATGCAGTATATCATCGTAACGACGTTGACGTCAGCCCACTGGCGCTCGTTCTGCTCTCAGCGGTTTACATGCCTGCATAGCATGACAAGCGTTGTCTCTGTGCATCAACATGCCTCCCTTTCTCGTTTGATGTTATTCACGAAAAGCGTCACAAATTCAAAGAGAGAAAGAGACAGAGGCAGAGAGAAAGAGATGGAGACAGAGAGAGAGAAAAACTGGAGAGACAGAGACAGACAGAAACAGACAGACAGAGAGAGAGAGAGAGGGGGGCTGAGAGAGAAAGAGAGAGAAAGAAAGAGAGAGAGAGAGAGAGAGAGAGAGAGAGAGACACACACACACACACGCAAACACACACACTGACACACACACACACACACACACACACACACACACACACACACACACACACACACACACACACACAGATATAGACAGCAGCAAGTAGAGCATGGCAGCGTTTACTACAGGGCTGCGACAACTTGCAGCGCTTTTCATGTCAGCGTCCGACGAACAATTACGCATGAAAAGCGCTACAAGTTGTAGCACCCTTGACTACAGACTGACCGTGCAGAGTGGCTGGGGGCTGACAGCGGAAGGAACAGTTGTGACCAAACGTCGTGCCATGCTGACACGCCACCACAGCGCTACGCACCGTCGGACGTCCGCAGTTCACGGGCAGACAACTCACCGGGCGGGCGGAGACCCAGTGACCTCCCCTGCATGTCAACTCCATGCTTGGTTCCTCCGGTTTGTATCTGAATAGTTTACATTGAGTTGACTCACATGTTTAAACTATGCTTTATTTAAAAAATATTCAATTTGTTCGAACATGAAATCTACATACAATTGTACATGAAATCTACATACACTGATAAATATGGAAACACTAAAAGCTTACGGCTTATGATGGTGTCTAAGTAAGCAATGACCAACATGTTGCACAAACAAGGAAGCAAAAAAAAACAAAAGACAAATCAGAAATCGAACTTGAACATTCGTGTAAACACAAACAAGCCAAGGGGCTTCAGTTTGATCCTACAATGGCATTTTTGAGGGTGGAAGTCGATTGTTCTTTTCAATGCTTGTTATTCTCTCAGGTGCCAGGGGACAGGTTCCGAATAACTCTCACTTACTCTTTTACACATGTCGTATGCATTAAGAGCGCTTACTGCCCTTTGTTCACAACTGAGTCGATCCAAGTAAACACGCACAGTGCTGAGATATACCAATCACAAATCATAACAATTAGAAATGTCATGCAAAATCCACTAAAAATATCTTTCAGTCCTAAATAAACAAAACATACTTCCAATGAATGACTCACCCCTTTTTACAGGTGACAACGCAGACGTCCCCCTCCGCCTGTCCCGTGCAGACTACTGTCCCATCATCCACATGAGCAGGCCGACAGGGGGCGCGCGTGCAGTTTGGCGCGAGACAGAGGCCCGTGTGAGGGTTGTACACCTCCCCCGCGCCACACGAGGCCAAGGTCACGGGGTCAAGGTGACGATAGGAACGTAGGCGCACAGCGGCGATGCTGATGTTGTGAGAGCGAAAAGACACTCTGACACCTGCATGACAGACACACTTCGAGTTACACCACCCCATCAACACCTCGCATCTCCATCACAGATGTTTTACAGTGGAACCCCCCTTTTAAGGCCTCCACAAATCTGAGAAATTGGGTCTTAAAATAGGTCGAGTCTTAAAATGGGGTTCATTATGCAAAGGTTACAAAATAAAAGTTTAAAAAACCAAGGTCTTAAAAAGGAGGGAGTCTTACATTGGGGGGGGGGGGGGGGGGTGTTCCACTGTAGTCAGTCCCTCTTTCGGGCGAGGGCTAGATGTAAACAAGCAGATCACTGCTTAATCTATTACTGACCCTCGTTAGATAAAGAATTGTCATTGTCATTGTCGTTTTCGTTGTCATTGTCGTTGTCGTTGTCATTGTCGTTTTCATTGTCATTGTCGTTGTCGTTGTCATTGTCGTTGTCGTTGTCATTGTCGTTGTCATTGTCGTTGTCGTCGTCATTGTCACTGTCGTTGTCATTGTCACTGTCGTTGTCATTGTCGTTGTCGTTGTCATTGTCATTGTCATTGTCGTTGCCATTGTCGTTGTCAATGTCATTGTCGTTGTCATTGTCATTGTCGTTGTCGTTGTCGTTGTCATTGTCGTTGTCATTGTCGTTGTCATTGTCGTTGTCATTGTCGTTGTCGTCGTCATTGTCACTGTCGTTGTCATTGTCACTGTCGTTGTCATTGTCATCTCACACAGGTGTGTGTAACCCATGCAAGACATCACGCCACAAACATCTCGACTTGGCAGAACAAATACGTAGTGCGACCTTTTTCAACAAATGTATTCATTACAACATTCATTACCTTTGACACATTACACAGGCCATACGCAGAATAGTCTCAAAGTTTGAAGGCGATGCAATGAGTGGTTACTGAAATGCCCAAGGGGTGTCTGTGTTGCAGGTTCCACTGAACAGACATTACCGGATGTAAAATCAATCCGTTTCCATTGTATGATAGGGGAATGGATGGCCTTTTCCAGATATATAACTATTTTTACAATAAACGGCTTCATCGCAAAGATCTGCACTTAAACGTATCTGCCTAGTTCTTCTACAGTACAGTATTAGTATACTTTACAGGTAGCCCACTTTAGCGCTAATCACTGAGGCATACTAAATGTATGTACATAATTATGATAGAATATTGATGTATGAATTGAAGAAATGTAGAAGAACACAAGAATGTATGAATGACAAAGAACAAATGTTTATTTTTGAATGTTTTATGTATGTTTTATTACGGACACAAAAGCTCAGCAATGCAATTTCTCTTTTAGAGATTAATAAAGTTATTGTATTGTATTGTATTGTATTGTATTGTATTGTATTGTATTGTATTGTATTGTATTGTATTGTATTAAACAGGAAGCCGCGAAGAAAAGAAAAAGGGCAGTGACCCCGAGCTCTGTAGAAGGGCGTGGACAGGTCGTGCATGACTGGCACGTGCAGTTGGGGATGTCTGCAGTCCACAGTCAGCGACCTGGGGGTCAGGGTCACCGTAGAGTTGTCCTCCCTGATCACCTCCACCTTTAGACGCTTGGGGGAGGGGTCGTGGTCCGTCCGGCCGTCCGACGCCACGTGCACGATCACTTCCGTTACCACCACTGGACGCGGCACGTACAGCTGTTACAGAAACAACTGTCGTACATACGAAATAAATCCAAAAACAAAGAGACTGCCAACGTTCCAAAATTCAGAATCAAAACACAAGACAGGTAGGTTGTTGGAACGTGTGTTATTGACAAAACAATACATTCACAGATATTTCGACCCAACGGTCTTTTAAGTGAACAGGCAAACAAATATTCACACAAAACTTATCATAGTCTTGATAGAATCAGTTTTTGCCCACTCTATTCTATCTGATTTAAAATGTTTATTGATACAAAACTGATTCTATCAAGATAAGTTTTGTGTGAATATTTGTTTGTCTGTTCACTTAAAAGACCGTTGGGTCATTTTATGTAACAACGTAGCATTTATTCAGCAATTAATTAGTATGCAGACAAATAAGGCGGAGAACACCACACTACAATGATATGCACGGTGCACACACCTCAAGCCAGAAGTTGCCCGTGGTGGTCTGTGTACCGCAAGGGAACCAGGCTGACCGGGGATCCACCACCGGCCCGCACCGCTGCAACCAAACATGGCACTCAGCACTGACTTCAATTCATTCTCTGCTTGAGCAGCGCTTTGTCAAAGGTGGGGAACACACATTTTCAAACTCGAACTTTACGTTTTGTAGTAGAGAATTCATCTCGAAAAGCGGATGCCTTGTTTGGTCATAATCATGTTTTGTAGTAGAGAATTAATCTCGAAAAGCAGATGCCTTGTTTGGTCATAATCATGTTTTGTAGTAGAGAATTAATCTCGAAAAGCGGATGCCTTGTTTGGTCATAATCATGTTTTGTAGTAGAGAATTAATCTCGAAAAGCAGATGCCTTGTTTGGTCATA
Organism: Littorina saxatilis; assembly: GCF_037325665.1. Classification (NCBI taxonomy): domain Eukaryota; kingdom Metazoa; phylum Mollusca; class Gastropoda; order Littorinimorpha; family Littorinidae; genus Littorina; species Littorina saxatilis. The sequence goes on from NC_090259.1 coordinate 18,011,234, forward strand.
ATCATGTTTTGTAGTAGAGAATTAATCTCGAAAAGCAGATGCCTTGTTTGGTCATAATCATGTTTTGTAGTGGAGAAAGAATGTTGGCAAGCTGATCATTATCTTGTTTGGTCATAATGATGCTTGAAAAACATCAGCTCAGATAGACCGCCCTGATATGGCCCTTCGTGGTCGGCTGGGCGTTAAGCAAAAAAACAAACAAACAAACAAACAAAGCTCAGATAGAAACTGACATTTTGGATACCTTGAGGAATCTACATGTGCACGAGGGGGCCTTGTGCTGTCATAAAGTCTTCTTTCCCTTTTACTAAAGTAGCTGGTTTTTTCCAAAACGAATCCTCAATTACAAATTATCAAAACTGAGCAAACGTTTTATGCCATTTGGAGTTGATGGCTCCTCCCAGAACAATGGCCAATGGCACCGAGTGAAACGGAACTAAGACTATAATCCCAATCGTTATCCATGACCAAGAGCGAGGACCCCTTCTTTGTTATTTGTGGCCATTTCTGCAACTTTCGACACGGTTGACAGAATCTTAGAATTGGATAAATGCGGGGTCAAAGTTGGAGCAAAATGTATACAAACTTTACTTAGCTCACCGACTCACACTTTAAGTTGAATTTCTAAACCCTCAAGAAAGTATCAGAAATAGCACATAATAAAACTTATGGAAAACAGTTTTGGGATGCATAATTATAACAGTAGTTTTGAACACAGTGACTGTTTTCGCAGAAATGGCCACATTTAACTGCACAATACACAGTGCAGATTTTGCTGAATAATGGGCTGAAGCCAGAGGTAAAGTGGAATACGCCACCCCCCCCCCCCCTCTTAAAATCGTCAAACATGTTCAATCAGGTGTGTAGGGGGGGTGAGTCTTAAAATGGAGGTTCTGCGCTGTTTATGTTTTTGCTTTCCTCTGTATTTGTTTGTTCGTGGTCCCACAGAAGCCTCCATAGGTGAACATTTGACTTTGTTTGTGCGTGTGTGTGCTGTCCTAGTATTGATGAGAACAGATTTCTTTTGGTTTTCAGCTTTGATCATCTCACCCACAGTCATTTCGTTGTTTAGATGGAGATGCTTTTTTTTTCTTTTTTTTCTCCAAACTTTTAATTAATCAATAAACACGTGATAACAAACATGGTAACTGTGTGTTTTCTGTTTGTACACATACCTTCTCATTTACATGCAGTGCAGAAAAAAACTCATTATGTTAATTTTTACATTATACAAAAGGACTAAAAAATAGTCAGATGGAGATGCTATTAACATAAAATGTACAATACTTAGGTCTGAAAAAAAAGCTTCACTGCAATCGGGCAAGTTCTGACCTGGGCACGGGGTGGGGGTCCCGTGGCGACGCGTGCCGGACAGCTGGGCAACTGGTGGCGGGGGTTGGCTGAAGCAAGATGCGCCCACTGGTCAACGTAGAGCGGGGGAGTGAAGAATCCACAGTCCTGAACACTGCTCTGCCGCTCAAAGTCCTCACACACCCCGTCCCCATCATGGCGGTAACACAGGCTGACCGACGCCGCCTCTGTCACACACACACACCCTTTACTAGTCACTCTCTCTAATAAAGGGATGAAATTGATGACAACATGATGAGCTCAACATATTGTTATTGAGTTACCCCTCAATGGGCGAGGGCCGGATAAAAAAAAGAGCATGTTTGCATGCTTATTCTGTCACCCTAAAACTAAATTCCAATTCAATTCAATTCTCTACCTTTCATGTATTTTGCTTTTCCACTCAACTCCGATCTTCTCTGTTTTCCTAGTCTATGAAAGGGGTGAAAGATTGTGCCGGTGTAACACGAGAAAATTACTCCCACGAGATTTTTACTCCGGAGTAAACATTTCGTACGAAAAAGTTACTCCCTTTACGAAAAAAGCACTCCCCCATTTCACGAGAAAATTACTCCCCAAGACAGGTGAGTTCCGAGTAAACATTTCGTACAATAATGTTACTCCCCTGACGAATGAATAACGAATAAATTACTTCACCCAAACACAAGCAATTTAACTTCCCATGCCAGGTGTACGACATTTTTACTCCCTTGTCCCCTGTTAGTCTTGGTGGTGGAAGGGGTGGAGGGAGGGTAGCGCGACATTCGTGTGCGCGAGATCACTTATTGGCATCATCCCTTCGCCCGCATCCCATTTTTGCGTACGAGATTTTTACTGGAAGTAAAATAAATGGGGAGTAAACATTTCGTGGAGGGAGTAATTTTTTCGTGCCTTGGGGAGTTCTTTTCTCGTACGAAAAGTGTACTCGGAGTAAGAATTTCGTACGAAATGTTTACTCCGGAGTAAATTTTTCGTGGAGTAAAAATTTCGTGTTACACCGGTTCTCTAGGTAAGTTGTTGCCATTTATACCAACTCAATCACATTACACAGCCTCGTAAGCGTTAACAGAGAGAGAGAGAGAGAGAGAGAGAGAGAGAGAGAGAGAGAGAGAGAGAGAGAGAGAGAGAGAGAGAGAGAGAGAGAGAGACAGAGAGAGAGAAAACGAACGAACTGTATTACTCAAGGATGGAGATTTTAGGCTCACGCCTAGTCTTACAATCTGTCCCTGCTAAACTAAGACATACAAATAAAGACAATAAAAGGACAATTGTCAATCGCAATCATACAGTATAACTAATTACAACATTACCTATACGAATACATAATGCATGATAGAAGAGAGAGAGAGAGAGAGAGAGAGAGAGAGAGAGAGAGAGAGAGAGAGAGAGAGAGAGAGAGAGAGAGAGAGAGAGAGAGAGAGAGTCCTCTGTATTTTTTTGAAAGCAAAACCTTAGACGATAACCAACCAACCAACCAACAAACAAACAAACAAATAGACAAACCGTATCACAGAACACTGACCCGTGCATCCCAGCCCTGCCTGACTGTAGGTTACTGTGTTCTTACCCGATTTACAGCGGAATGATTCCTCTGTCTTGCACGACACGTCACAGCCATCGCCGGCCCGCACATTGCCGTCATCGCACTCCTCACCCTCGTTCCTACATGTATACAGACAGACAGACAGACACACACACACACACACACGTAGACACACACACACACTCACACACTCACACGCGCACGCACGCACGCACGTATGCACGCACGCTCGCGCGTCCGCACACACACACACATACACACACACACACACACACACGCACGCACGCACGCACACACACACACACACACACACACACACACACACACACACACACACAAACACACACAAAAACACACGTGTAAACATTTAGACAGCGTCCGCAATGCTTCAGATATCATTGTTGTTGTTGCAAATAGCCTTGATAGCCTAACATCAGACAAATACCCCCCGCGGGTTAGGGGGAGTCCCATATTGGTTGGGACTAGATATAATTTACCCGATGCTACCCAGCATGTCGTAAGAGGCGACTAACGGTTCTGTTTCTTCTCTTCTTTTGTCTTATTTCTGCCTTACCAGTCCTTTCACCTATATTTCCTTCCAAGAAAACTCTCCCTACTATTCCCTGCAGTTTTCCAATTCTTTTCTTGTTGTCTTATTTCTACCTGACTGGATCCATCACCTTTATTTCACTTACCAAAAGTCTTCTTTTCCACATCCTTATTTCTCTGCACCCCGCATGTCGTATGAGGCGACTAACGGATTCTGTTTCTCCTTTAACCCTTGTTGAGTGGTTCTTGTATAGAATATAGTCAATGTTTGTAAAGATTTTAGTCAAGCAGTATGTAAGAAATGTTTAGTCCTTTGTACTGGAAACTTGCATTCTCCCAGTAAGGTCATATATTGTACTACGTTGCAAGCCCCTGGAGCAATTTTTTGATTAGTGCTTTTGTGAACAAGAAACACTTAACAAGTGGCTCTATCCCATCTCCCCCCTTTCCCCTATCCCATCTCCCCCTTTCCCTCGTCGCGATATAACCTTCGTGGTTGAAAACGACGTTAAACACCAAATAAAGAAAGAAAGAATCAGACAAATACCTCCAACGACCCAAAACAAGCCCGAACAGAAAACAGTGGCTTACATGTTGTGGATACCGGCACGGTTGGCCTAGTGGTAAGGCATCCGCCCCGTGATCGGGAGGTCGTGGGTTCAAACCCAGGCCGGGTCATACCAAAGACTTAAAAATTGGCAATCTAGTGGCTGCTCCGCCTGGCGTCTGGGATTATGGGGTTAGTGCTAGGACTGGTTGATCCGGTGTCAGAATAATGTGACTGGGTGAGACATGAAGCCTGTGCTGCGACTTCTGTCTTGTGTGTGGCGCACGTTATATGTCAAAGCAGCACCGCCCTGATATGGCCCTTCGTGGTCGGCTGGGCGTTAAGCAAACAAACAAACAAAAAATGTTGTGGATACAATTAGAAGAAGACCGATTCGCCCAGATGCGATTAGTTGACATAGTTAACTTTACACTCTATGCCTTTGATGAATTTTTCTCGCTTTCCGGTCTGGAACTGACACACTAAACACCTTTTTACCTCATATTTGCTCAAGACCAAAAGACACCATTTGGCACAATACCTCAAATTAAAACAAACAGGTTCTTTCCACTTTTTACTAAGGGAAAAGGGGATTTGCCTGTTGATGACACCACTATGATTGATGAAAGAGGGGACTTGCCTGTTGATGGCACCACTATGACTGATGAAAAAGGGGACTTGCCTGTTGATGGCACCACTATGACTGAGGTAAAATGTGACTATTGCCTGTTGACGGCACCACTTTGAATAAGGCAAAATGTGACTTGCCTGTTGACGGCACCACTATGACTGAGGGAAAAGGGGACTTGCCTGTTGACGGCACCGTTATGACGAAGGGAAAAGGGGACTTGCCTGTTGACGGCACCACTATGACGGAGGGAAAAGGGGACTTGCCTGTTGACGGCACCACTATGAATGAGGGAAATGTGACTATTGCTTGTTGACGGAACCACTATGACTGAGGGAAAAGGTGACTTGCCTGTCGTTGGCACCACAATGACAGTGGAAAAAAGTGACTTACCTGTTGACGGTGCCATCCCCACAAAAGGACTGTCCGTGCGTGTAGCCGAGGACCGGGGAGGGCTGACTGGTGCTTCGCTTCACCAGCGTCTCCACCCAGTACAGGTAGCTGGCTCCGTTCCTGACGTCGCTACAACAACAAAAGACACGTCTTAGCACCACCAATGGCACACACGCACACATAAACACACACAAACACACACACACACACACGCACACACACACACACACACACACATATACAGTCAAACAAACAAACTCACACACATACACACAACCGGCACGGTTGGCCTAGTGGTAAGGCGTCCGCCCCGTGATCGGAAGGTCGTGGGTTCGAACCCCTGCCGGGTCATACCTAAGACTTTAAAATTGGCAATCTAGTGGCTGCTCCGCCTGGCGTCTGGCATTATGGGGTTAGTGCTAGGACTGGTTGGTCCGG